>NC_087213.1:29896284-29946284 GCF_015104395.2 Macrobrachium nipponense
GACTTGATTCACATGAGCTCGACGTCAAAGGCGACGCAGTGATTGCATTCATTTTTTATTCTTATTTTGATTATATTTTTATTTTACCTTTTTTTACTGCAGATGGAAGACCCACATTGCAACCGTAGTGTCTGGAAATCCAGTTTGACTTCAAGAAAGGAGAGTTCAAGGTCCTTCCCTCAAGGATAAATTTTTTCTTCGTTCTTGGGGCAAGCGAGCGCGCATGAACGTGGGCGTATGTTGGATGACATTGACAGGAGTAAAAACAGTGGTGTTCAATAAAGCATTTGCTGATGACTCGGAATTACTGAGGTTGTCATGACAAAAACTGATATTGACGCCAATCTATTGCAGGCCATGTCTGAATCAGGAAGGATGACTTCGTTCCTGAAAACCATGTTTACAGGCCAGGGGATTTGAGTGTGCAAATTTAGCAACATTCAAAATAGGACACATAAGGAAGGGAAACTGGAAATTTCAAAAAAACGCAAGACACCCTCAACTGAAAATGAAGAGGTTTACATAACACCCGCTGCACTGATAAGAGGATAAATAAATGTAACAATTTCCCTTACAAATGACGATTAACGTCAGATTGAAAAACATTCTCCAGGAAGGATCATTTTGATAGTTTGAAGGATCATTTTGACTTAGGTTTTGTTTTCTGCTTTTATTTTATTTTTCTCTATTTTTCTTGTACCGAAATTATAGACAAAAAAAAAAAGAAATATTTCAAAATATGCTAAAAAGCAAAATATTACCGGCAAAGGCCGCTTTTAAGTATGTAGAACAAAAAATGCAAGGTCTCTTGAGGATGTGCATTGTTTACTTTCGCAAAAGCGGAAAAAACCTCCCTTCCCATCTGTCTTTTTTATTCTAGAGCAACTTGGCAACAAGCAACCATTATGCAGTCCACGGGGAAGGGGGGAGGGGGCCACAGTACACGTGAACGGAAATAGAACCCCACCCACACTCATTAAGAATCTGTCATTCTCTTTGCGGAGAAGTACTAAGAAGAACTGGGGTGGTGATGAGGATGTAGTATTCATTAAAAGATAAAAACACAAACACACACACCCACATATACACACACACTTCAACAAACCAACAGCTCCTCCTGAAATAAGAAGCCGTTGTCAAAGAACAACTTGAAGCCGAAACCATGAAGACTCAACCTTCACAGTTGTCTTGCCTGTTTTCTATTTGATCATTACTCAAACGGAAAATCCCCACCAGAAAAAACATGGTGGTGTGATGCCAGATAAATTATGGTCATCCATTTACTGTAACATTTCCGCTCCTCCTCAAACCCCTTCATATATTCATCTTTCAAATAGGTTGTAGCTTTCAATGCAAGGACCAATTCATGCATTAAACAATCTTAAATTTGCAAACATCAATTCGCTTACATTGCACCAATAAATTAACTCTGATGGTAATTGCCATCTATGAATCATTTACTCATGTTCCATAGTATCAGCTGAAACCATCTTAGCGCATTTATGAATAAAAAGCAAAGCTACAGGAAACAACAATATGCTTTTACCTGCCATAATTTGGCTTCAGCCAAGCAGGTAATGACAGTGTAAAAATATCACTGAAAGTCAAAACTATACACAGACACACCCTAACATTGTGTATATATGTATATATGTATATATATATATATATATATATATATATATATATATATATATATATATATATATATATTTATATATATATATGAGTGGTTCTTAAACAGTACCATAATAAACCCTCTAAGGTGTTATGTTAGCAAGGTCCACTTACAAACTGAAAAAGTACTAAATAAAAATCAGTTCTAATTCACGATTTGACATAAAAGAGGAACTTGACGACAAGGACACCGTCAAAAAGGCAAAAATGATGTCCCTCTGGTAAGTAAACGCTAAGTTGCCCTTCAACTACTCTTTCCTGACGGTCAACGTTGCTTGGTTGAACTGATTGCTCTTCACCGCATAGCTAGATAGCTATCGTAGTTAAAAAAAAATGTACCAGCAAGGTGTCTCTATTGCTACTTCATGTATGACCTTGCGTACGAGATTACCGAGGGTCCGCCATAACTTAAATGTGCACCTTTGGGGATTTATAAAGCCGAGCTTGGAATTATATTTCGAATAATTTCGCCATCGCCATTAAAATATTCATTATTGGCGTAAACACTTCATGCGTGAAAAGTTTCGCCGCCAACTTCCTTCCTACGGGGAATGTCAAAGTTTGTATACAATTGGAACTTCTGAAGTTCAAGCGAAGATGCAATACATCACTACCCTCATGTTATTCTCTCCTCCCGTTTGAAGACATTTTCATCTATTCGTAAATATGCATTCAATCATATTTTTTAAAAGTGAGATCTCTTCTTTCTGTATTTCCCTTCACCTCATCTCACTTCTCCCTATTGAACACCACATTGTTTGGAAGCTGGAATTTCAAGTGAATGGCCCTTGTGGGCATGTAACATTTTTTCCACTTTCTCTCTCCCTCTCTTTTGCCCCGTAACGGAGTGGTGCCGTCAGGGCACCTAAGGTGGTGCAAGGTATGCATTACTAATGAGTGTTAGCATCGTCCCTTGGGCATCCACGTTTCAGCCTTTTTTTTTTTTGCCTCCATTACCGCTTCTTTTTTCCGGTTTTATAGTTCCACCTTCCACTGCTACTTCTCGGTGCAGCTGTAGGGGTTTCTCCCAGTGCCACCTTTAGATCCTGAAACTCCATTCACTTTGCTCTCTGGATCTCTTTCGCTGTCTTCAGCGCTAAATGGCCGAAAGTGAACCAGTGCTTGGCTGGACGCCCCATGTCCCACCAAAATCCCTCTGTTTTTGTCTTAGATATCATGTGGCAACAAAAATAGGTTTGTTACATAAGCACTGCTTATTAGAAAAAAGAACACACGCACATTATCTAAATCAGTGGTTCCCAAACTGGGGTCCGCGGACAGGGGTTGCGGGAGAAGACCCTTGTCCTAGGGGGTCCGTGGCACAATGAAAAAACTAATATTTTTTTCAACTCCAAAAAAAATTGTGGCGTTTTCACCAATTTTACTTTGTATAGAATTTAAAGCAATAAAAAATATTGAAAATATCTTATATATTTACTTATACTTACTTTGTGCAGGAATATGCAAATATTAAATGTACTACGTTGTACTGGGTATCCCGGTATGGTAATGATAATTTTTGACTGGCTGGAATCCTGGGCTGGGACTCATCATATCTGGGGGTCCTTGATATGGTCAAGTTTGGGAACCAATGATATAAGTAACTTGACCCAAATGGACTTATACATACTATACATACACATACATACACATACATACTACATACATACCCAATATATATATATATATTATTATGTATATGTTTATATATATATATATATATATGTGATAATTGTCTATATATATATATAATATATATACCCTATTATATACTAAATATATACCGAAAACCTTCCGAAAATTATATTCCACCAGCACTTACCCACTTAACCAAGAGTTACTACGTCTTCGTAGCTCCACCTGCTTCTCTGAAGGATGCAATATAAAATTTAATAAATACTGAAGCGGTGATAAGACTTTAGGCAGTTAACCACACGTGATTAAGAAGCACGTTTCGAATTCACGGTACATGAAAACAAAATTTACAAAGAAAAATCGCATATCTTGGTTGATACTGTTACCTACATCACAGTACAGTGATCACCAGTATTCAAGACTGTGGCAGTATTAACACATGAATATTGTGGGTTTTCTTTGCTAATTTTGCTATTGCATTGTCAGATTACATATGTGCATGATCAAATTCACTTGCTGCCTCTTCCCGATAACCTCTGGAAGTTGAATTTTAACCTCTGCAGCAAATTACAAATTTAGAAGAAAAAATCCAAATCTGTTTTTAAGGTATAGTCAATAAATGCATTAGGAGTGAGTGACATTACTGCATTTTCATGGGATAGGAGTCTTGACCTCCGGAATTCCAGGTAAGAGAAGTCTATTTTCCATTTAAAAAAAAAATGGGTGGGGGAAGAGGAGAGTACCAGGAAAGGGGACGCGGCCCGTCACTGGTTTCTGAGCGGTACTTCCCCGACTATAGCTATGATACATTTAGGAACAAGACTCTTCCTACTATGAGTCACCAGGTAAACTGGTTTACAGTACTGGTTACGTAACGAGGGGCGAGATGAACCACTTTCCCACAGTAGGAAAACGGCGATTATTGCAACGTATGGTCTAACAGGAATAGAGAATTGGAAGATTGTTTTGTTTGTATGTTGTTTTGACGTTGCATGGAACCAGTGGTTATTTAAGAATGGGACTAAAGAGTTGACGTGACTTGTGAACCACGTCGAGAGTGAACTTCCATCACCAGAAATGCACATCTCTCACACACCAATGGAATGCCCGAGAATCGAACTCGCGGCCAGCGAGGTGGTACGCCAACACCATACCGACCACGCCACTAAGGCGCTCTAATTGAAAGATTGAATTCTTGAACTGTTCTCAGCGGTGTCATAATGAAACTCTTCTGTCACCTGAACAACAGGAATCATAATCATGCTTTTATGAGGCGACACAAAGAGGCAGAAGAAAACTGCTGAGACCTTGATGTTTGTGCTTGAGGACGTGCTGTTATTTCTCCTTTTGAATAACCGAAAATAAAACAATAGCCTATTAACAGCTGCAGGTGATGTGAGAACTGAATATATCCCGGGGGAGGGATATAACAGGCACGCACTCCGAGCTCTTGTCACTGAAGTAGAGAGAGAAGAGATCAGGTGCCAAGTCTTGGTATAACTGTGTATAATAATAATAATAATAATAAGAGATGGAAAAAAGCATGTAAGGAGGAGTGTGGATAACCATAACCATATTGGGTGAGAAGAGTGAACTGGAAATGAAAAACAAGTGGAGCATGAGGAAGCGCTTATGGGAAAAGGCAGAGATTTCAAAAAGTGGTGATTTATAATTCTGATAATGTAAATAACTTAGCAATAGGATATTCGTAAAAAAAAATCTTTTTCTTATTCATGAATTGGGCGGGACTGCGGCAACAAAATTACACAGTTCACTTGCTAGTTGAAAGGCAAAAGAGATTATATGTAGGTAATTACCCTCAGTTCCGGAGTTTTAAACGTCTTGAAGCAAAGTTCTTCATACGAAATCTCTTACTGTTGCACGCACGTCTATCATTTCATGTGCGCACCCTCTTCAAAAATTTAAATGATTCTCTCTCTCTCCTCTCTTCCCCCCTCCAGTCTCTCCTTCTCTCCCGTCGTTCTCGTCTCTCTCTCTCTCTCTCTCTCTCTCCTGCGGACATAAGCTCTCATTGACAGAGGTGGACTGAAGTCAGGGTAGACAAAAGGAAAACGAAATATCTTTTGACTAAAGATAAAAAAAAACAAAAGTAATGAAGTAAATGTGAGAAACGCTTGAAAGGGTATTAATTACAATATAGTGATAATGGCTCACAGGACCAGTACCAGAAGTCTTTCTTTCTTTTGCTACTAAGTTACTGAGGTCATCCTGAAAGTGTTTCAGCTGACGAAAGGTTGGTATTCAACTTTCAGATACGCTCAATTTTCTTGCATATTTCTCAAGAATTGTATAATTAGGTAAACATTTATTTGCTTATTTGGTGCTTTGATGCCTAATTTTTTACTATAATTTTCTTTGTTTTTCCTTCTCTTTTTTCACAAGGGGTCAATCCGTTGTGTAATCTTGTTGTAGCTGTTTATATTAATGTGCCTTAATGTGCTATTAAGATTTGGGGAAAGGAACTGAGGTGAAGACTACAGCCTATAATCCGTGAATCTAGCATTTAGTACGGCAGGTCTATCACAAGAGCACGAACATTCCACAGTCTGACATCCCTTGTTTGGTTTCACAAAAAATAAGATAAGGAATAAAATGAAGTAGCCTTCTTAGAAAGAGAAGCTTCCTAATGTAATGTGGATTTTCCGTATTATGAATGGTAAAGAAAGCAAAACTACAATTAGACAGGGAATGCACACGGGACAAACTTAGTTCATTACCAGGCAATTATTTTCATTTAAGCAGCAGACCTTAAGTCCCGGTATTGGTGAGGAAGAGAAAGTGGGCTATTAAAGTAAATTTCTAATTTTTTCTAATGGTCTATGGTGTCTGGCAGACCAATTGATCTATAACTGCATCCATTACCAGCCACGTAAACTTCAACTGTATCCTTGCAGAACACCTTAAGATATCTCAATTCAATCTTACACTCCCTCTTCAGGATGTAATGAAGATACACTGGAAAAAATACTCCTTTGTTACCGGGGCCACATAAAGGATGGAAACTTAAACTAGTCAACAGTTCCTTCCAATCAGACATCTTACATATATCACGCCTACCAGATACGACAACATTCAGACTCCTCTGAAGACATTTGGCATCCCCGTTGCCTGATCAGACAAAACTAAGTTCGACTTCTCACTAGCAGGAATTATTCTATATGTTGTTCTTGGAAAGACTTATCGAAATATTGCTGAGCTTCCCCAATACATATGATATTTCAAACCCTCAGTATCTCAAGGCAATGGGACAATAATCAAATCAGATGGGAAAAGCTCTCTATCACGAGAGTTGATAAAATGTTCTAAAGAGTCCAAAATAATATCATTGTTAAAGTTCGTGAAAACTTTATAAAAACTTTATAGAAGCTTTCGAACCCTTCACTGGGCTCATCTTCAGTAAAAAAAAAAAAAAAATGAACCCACAGAATTTTTTTAAGCCTTTTTCTGTTTTAGATTTTTACTTTTTTTAAGAGGATTTTCATAATGACTGAGACAGAAAACCACTAAGATGAAGAGAAATATTTTGCAAAAAAATATATATTTAAATCCATTTTATGATAAATTTATTGCCCTATTTTTACTCCTTAGTGAAAGTGAAAAGTGAATCGCGAATACTGATGAAAAAAAAAGTTTAAAATTGCCTCAAATATGTGGCATAAGGATAAATGAACGGTCTGAGAAATAAGTAGGTAAGTTGAAGTAATAAAGAGGTATGCATATTTAATAGAATGAAGCTGAGTGTTTGGAGACTGTTTGGTCATGTGAAAAGAACAGACTATAGGCTTTTGTAAAATTTTTAAAAATTTTCGCACGAACTCTTAATAATTTAAAGAATTTCGCACGAACTTTCAACAATTTAAAAAAATTCGCACGAACTTTTAACAATTATGTTAGATCAATCAAATCAGTGTTGTTAAGAACGCCACGTTTGCCAAGGAACCAGGATTATTTGTTTGACGTTATTTCCTTTTGATAAGATCGCTACATATTGTTGGTTGTTCATCATACATAAAAATGTACTTGTAAATTTGTGTATAAATTTTCGTTTTCGGCCAGAGACTATCTAACACGATTATCGGTTAATAAACCCTGAAATTGTGCTATACTCTCGTCCAGTTTTACGTCAATGTTTCTTAAATTGGTCTTGGTTTAAGTGTTGATCCTAGCTCTAATTAAAGAAATATAGAAAAAAAACATTTTTGATAGGGTGGTAAAGAATGTATATTTATTTGACTAATTTATGGGGTAAGTTCGGCATGTTTGAAAAGTCAGTCGTTTCTCCAGAAAATAGTTCCAGTTTTTTTTTTTTTTTTTTTTTTTTTTTTTAATAAGTTTTCTGGAGTAGGTGTAGAACTGAGGGTAACTTGACAGCGTCCGTTTCTTGTGTGTTTTTTCGGAATGCAAGAATTTCTTAGAGATTAGGCCATAAATTTGTTACCGAAGAGTACTCAGAAGAGTGTCATCACGTTTTCTGGAAAGTTGGATATAGTAATGAAGCAAAGTGAATATATTTTCACAGAGGCTCTGGGACCAAGATTCTTCGTTCAGGAGATAGTTACAAATTTCGTAAGCTTAGATGGTTTTTAATTAATTTATCTATTGATTTATTCATTCGTTCGTTCATTTTTGCATCTGTTAACAAAGAAAACTTATTCATTTTGATTACAAGGTACTGATCATGGGGCAAGAAAAACATTTGGTAATATTAGGTATTGACATAGATACTAAATTTTTTTAACCCATGGCACTGGTCATCATTTTTCAAATATTAAGTATTTCTAGATAAAAGACTAGCATATATGCATTTTAGGATGACGCACACCAGACTGCAGATCTATCTATATGTCCTTGGGTTAAAAAAGGATTACTGTTTAATAATAAAACTTGCCTACAAATTGTCGTGAAAGTGTTTAAAGTTGTTGAGCAAGAGTTTAAAACCAAAATTAGGCAATTGATTCTGGAACCGGTTTGTTTTACTCGCCCAAGTAATATGGAAACATATCAAACAAGCAAGATTATTTGTTACCCAAAAATATTGTTGTAATTCAAACAAATCCTCGATAGAACAATGAATATTTTTGAGTGGGGATCTCATATCGACGACCTGCGGCCAAAGTATTTGGAAATAACCTGCTTCTTGATCCATCCCAAGAATATCTAATCGAATGATATTCATTCCGGGAATCCATTGCTTAAAAGCTCATTAAATGATCTTGATAACATTCTCCAAAAAGAATTAAATTCTGTAAGGAAGTCGGTTCATATAGCCAGGTAAATAGTTTCCATTATCTCGACATTTTTCCTCTTAACTTTACAGACAGTAAAGCAAAAGCGTGGGCAGCTAAAGTGGATTCGTCGTTGACGATGTGTTTAGAAAATATATTTCTGATTTAGTTATCGTTAAGAAAATATTTCTGATTTGCTTACCGTTTACTTCAGTGGAAACGTTTTTCCTTGTGATACGAACAGAATGACGCAATCAATTCACCCGGTAAAGTCAATCGTGTGTTGAAAAGGCTTCATAAAAATAGTCCTGATAATATGACTCTTCACCTCACCGGAAGCGTTGCATTCTCACAGACATCTTAAAGCAAAAAAGAAAAAAAAAAACTTTTAACGCAAACGTTACAATTGCAAAATATCTGATAAATTCAGGATACAAAGGGGAAAAATACCTTTGTCCTTGAAGCCGACACGCACTATCCTTCGCCCTGTGCGTTTTCAGCACAACTTATGAATACTTCAATATGTCTGTTTATTTCTCATATACTGATCCCACAGCTCATTTTTTTTATAATACCCAGAGTTAAGGGTGCCAGGAGGGACGCGTCTGATGCGACGAAGTTCGCCGGCATTTCACCTTCGTGAGTTCCACCACCTGCAATGCTCACAAACACTGGATTCTGTCTTTCCACGTGGCGCTTTTTCATCTACACTCACCGTCATTCCGAGATGATTTTGTTGTTGATAATATCTGAGCGATATTATACGTTATCAAGCGCAAAAGACTGAGAAAGAAATAGTCACATGTTAAAACTATTAGAGATGTAACAAAAGCATCGACGAGATAATGCACGGGAAATAAAACAAATAAAACCACACACACCATGTATAGACGTGTGTGTGTGTGTGTGTGTGTATATATATATATATATATATATATATATATATACATACATACATACATACATACATACATACTACATACATACATACATACATACATTACATATCATCATCATACATACACATACATTAATACATTACTAACATATAATATAATATATATTAGCTTTCTATTACTATTATATATATATACATACATTAATATTATTATATTATATATTTATATATATATATGATATATTATATATCTATATATAATATATATTATATAGTGATAGAAACATGCATTTGTTCGTTTTTTCTGAGTATGTTCAATCAGCATGGATCCCCCCATGATGAGAGAATAGTATAACAAGAAGGATGTGACGAGCAAGAAGATGGGGAAGAAACACAGTGGAAAAGAAAACGAGAAAATCGACAAAGTGACGTGCATTTCGGTCTCTAGGAGCCTCAAGGCCAGTACGGACAAAGTCCAACACTTGCGCCATAATAGGCGGGTAACAGCAATGCATCCTGAACAGCGAGGCAAAACCATATCCCTCGAGCTTCGAATGAATAGTAACACAAGGAAAATGGAGAGAAAAGTCACTTCTTAAGAAAATTAGTTGTTTTTCCCCTTAGTGTCACACTGAAACTTACTGCAAAGCCAGAATGACGGTTCCTTCATTAGCCTGAAAGATTTTAAACCGTACTAGTATTACCATTTTATTAAGCTTCATCAGTCTACCAGTGTAAACCAGGTTTGTTTATTGCTGTATTAAACTGGATCCATATTCAACTCCTTTATACTAGATTCATGTTTTGCTTCAGTAAAGCTGATTATCACATACTGCTCTATCAAACTGGATTTTTACACTACTCCTTAAATTGGAATACAGTAGCCTATTACCCCATTATAACAAATTTGTGCGCCATTCCCTTACACTGGATTGATGAAGCACTTGATTAGATTAGATTACTGTAATGGCACCAGAGCTTCAACCAGGTTTAGCAACAATCACAGAGAACCCTCATAGTCATCACTTCCTATATCATTTGCATTAACTTCACTCAGCCCCTTATCTCATACCTGGTTGACCAACTGTATCTACATTTCCCTGTGCATTTTGTATCAAAACAGGTCAGATTACATGTATAAAGTCTCTTGTTTCCTCTGTGTATGACTTTCCTTACACTGGTAAGCTCAGAGTGAACCTGCCAGGTCCTTGCATAAACATCCTGGAAAATAACAGAACATATACAGACATGCCTTACCAACAAAAGGAACCACTATCAGACAGCACTTAAGTTCCAGCATTGCTCTCTCCTAACTAGTATCCACTTCCCAACATGCAAGACATCGCCTTACATGTCATGAAGTGAGGATCTTTTCCCAGTTTGACATAATGAAGGGCTACTTCCAGGTTCTGGTTTACCACAAGGTTATCCAGCAGACAACGTTCATCACATCTTTCAGAGCCTTCATATTCAAATACTTGACCTATAACCACCAGAACACACGGGCCATGTTCTAAAGGCTGATGGACAACATTCTTATGGTCCTACCCTTCTGTGACTGCTACATCGATGACACCCTCATCTTCTCCAAGAATCACAAGAATTACCGAAGCCATACAAGAGCTGTACAGTAACTGTCCCAACTTCGAGGTAATCGCTTAGTGGTACATCACGACATCCTCCATCATATTCCTGGGACATAAAGTCTCAGTGAGTTTCGGTCACTCCATACACTCCAAAGAAGCTACTGTCAAGAAATGCCAACTTCCAATCACCATAAAAGAACTAGGGGAATTTGTGAATGTGGTGAACTACAACCAGTTATTCCCCCCAAACATCATACAAACCATGGCCCCCATCTACAATACCCTCATTGGAAACAGCAAGACTCTCAGCCAAGGTACTACTCAACATGGTGCCTTCAAAGCAACAAAGGACACTTGGTAAATGCCATCAATATGGTGTTCTCAACCCCTAAGCTAGACTCACGCTCACAGTGGATGCATGCAATGTTGCCAGAACTGTATGCATGAGTCAGAGACAATGGTTTTATCACTATACTGTAGATCTTTGCTATTATCTTGATTGACATTTTATTACATTTTATCTAGCTATCTCTCTCCACTTCCCCCACACAGCTTTTTTCCTATTGTCAATTTCAGTCTCACATTCTCACTCTTGGCTTAAAGTAGATCCTATGTATCTAAACTTTCCCATCTGTTTTATAATTAAGCCTCTTCTTTCTTGTATTACTATTCTGCCTCTATCTTCTCTACTGCTCACCAAAACCTCTGTTTTATTTACACTCACCTTCAAGCCACCCCTTTCTACAGACTCCAGCCACTTTCCAACCCCTCTCTGTAGGTCTTCCCTCATTTTTGGCAGTAATCACCAGAGCTGATTTCCTTCCAGCCTCTTTTCCTGTGGCTTTCTTACTATAGAATGGCATCCACAGTCCCTCTTCCTCTCATGAATCCATACTGCTGTTTCCTGACCTTTACAATCTCTCTTAATCTCTCATCCAGTATCCTCTCTAAAAGTTTTAATCCATGCTCTGCTAGTTTAATTCCCCTGTAGTTACAACAAACCATGACATCTGTTCTGCTTGTATATACATCATTAGACTCACCTCCGGTCCCTTAACATCACTTCCCTTCCCATATAGTTTTTAATAACCAGCATCCATTTCTTCCCCTTCTGTACTGAGCAATTTGATCATTTCAATTTGTAACTTTGATGGACCTGGTGCCTTACCATTCTTCATTTCGCTTAACGCTCTCTTCACATCTGTATCCTGTATCTCTATCACTGGCCCTTCTACCCTCTGTGCTTCCCCATCATCTCTCTCTCATTTTCAGTATTTAAAAGTGACACCCAATTTACCCACATCCTGTCTCTGCCTTTTCCCCAAGTTTGAAATCTTATATAGATATCCTTTTCTCCTCTTGTTCCCAGTCTTTCATTCAACCGCTCTGCTGCTCTTCCAATAGGCACACCTACTGTCCTTCTTGCATCTCTTTCCTCTTCTCTGTAGCGTTCGTCTGCAACTTGTGCATGCCTTACTTTCCAGTCCTTAAATACTTTTGATTTTTTTTAAATTGATTCTTGCACCTATCCATTCCACCGCCGCTTTTCCTTTCTCGACACTCCATATCTGCTGGCTCTTCCCACCAGTTCCTCTGCTTCCCCCACACATATTTCTCTTTTGTCTACCCAGATATTTCCAAACCATTACCCTATCCAAATTCTACATTTCCCCTTCCAGCCACCTCTCCCTCACAATCCTCCTAAATTGCTCCCCCTTGTAAGGTCCCAAATCTTAATTCTAGATCTCGTCTTTCTCTTTTTGGGTTTTCTTCCTCTCATTTTCAAATCCATCACCACCAACCTATGTTGTTTAACATGCTCTTCTTCAAAGATCACTTTGCAGTTCGTGACATTCCTTTTGTCGTCTCCTCTAACCAGGATGTAATCTATTTCACATTGCACTCCTTCATTTTCATAAGTTATCAAGTACTTACCCAACTTCTAAAACCATGTGTGTATATATATGCATATGTAAATATATACTATAAATATATGCATATATATACATATATTTGTTCAAATATATAAATACATATATGTATATATACATATATTTATATTAACGAGAAAATGTCTGTTTGTTTGTATGAATACTATACAAATCCACATTTCTTATACACACATTGATTGATTGATTATGTCTGTTAAAAACTGTCGTCACAACATCTAGGTTATTGACACCGAAATAAATTTAGATAGAAAAAAAATTAAATCTAAAATTAATTGCATATAAAAAATCTAAATATATATTTATATAAATATATTTGTTCAAATATATAAATTCTTACATAGATTATATAACCTAAATTTTGTTCAGGAGGCCAGCCTCCCACATAAAGATATATAACTGCTCTATATTGCAATCCTTTCCAAGAGTTGCAGATAGGATAAAATTACCTTCTCTATCACGTCCCCAAGACAGGAACCTACGTCTCAAATTCCCATGTCTGGGACATTCAACCAGCAAATGTCTAACAGCCAAGGGAACAGTACAGTCATCGCAAAATGGAGGATTTTCACGGGGCATCAACAACCCATGAGTGAGTCTTGTATGTCCAATCCTCAATCCGCACAACATCGTTTCCTGTCTCCTTGGCATACACGGATATGACCAAGGAAACACTGATGACATGATGTTGCGCATTTTCTGGTTAGTTAAAATATCCTCCCATTGGGACTGCCAACATTATTTTATTCTCTGACCTACTAGGGGATATAAATCCCGATATGGTAGTAGGCATCTTGTGGGTTCTCGGGAGCTGACTGCAGACTTTCCCAGTTGGTCAGCTTTCTCATTCCCAACCACCCCAACATGGGAAGGCACCCAACAGAACTTTATTTCTTTCCCTCTTCTTTTCAGTAAAAGCAGCCCTTCCAATATATCTAAAATCAGAGGGTTTAAAAGTTAAAAGATTCCAGCGACTGAAGAACACTTCTTGAGTCAAAATATATAATAAAATTATTTTCATTCCGAATTAAAAATTCCTTTAAAGCTTTAAAATTGCATATAATTCTGCTGTAAAAATCGATGCAACAGCTTTTCTTCAGAGTATGTCATAAGCTGGTGTGCATATATCATTCCCTTGGAGTAATTCCAAAAAGCATGTACTGCACACACTACTTTAACTCTTCCAAGGTGAGATAATGTTTTTAGTTTGTCACTTTCTTTTGCCGAGGCAGATTCCAATGTCAGCTTTCTTCGCCCCTCAGAAGAAATCTTAGGCTCTCAGCCACAACACTTGACAATATCTCTATATACATTAAAAATGTCACAACTAGAGTCTTCCAAATTAAAATTAAAATATTTATTATAAGAGTTTTCAAATATTCTGGGTCCTATTTCAGATGTTATATAAATTTTTGCTAAATTTCCCTTTACTCAGTACTGGAGCATAGGGTTTCAGTGTAATTACACTGGAAGGTTTGATGGATTTTTCCAGAGGAAGGTTGTCAGTGGATGTTCCCACAGTCATCAACTGTGCCGATTCACTACCATCAAAGGGCCCAGGGGTACTTGAATCTTTATTTGTATTTATCATAAAGATTAACCCTTTCATGTCCAACTGATGTAATAGTACATAAAAATACTCTATGGTACACAAAATTTACCGAAATTTTTTGTGTGTGTGGTAGGGGCATTTTTCTTAATTTTCGGACAAGTAGCGATTTCCACAGGCTAGATCATACCTTGGACCGTGTATCTCGGGTATCAATACGCCAGCAAAGTAGTTTCTGTACTGCGCATGCTCAAATCCCTGTTCTGCACTCTGTTTCTTACCCTGTTTTCTATCAATTTTTTCACCGGCTGGACTTATTCGTTTTCCATTGATTTATATGTTGATATTTAGAGAATTTTATTGGCTTTCTCATAAAAAATAATTCATTCGCCTGACTTTCATAGTTTTTGGGTTACGAACAAAAATATAAAAATAAGTAAAGTTTTTTTTGTTTCTTGTTAAATAACTCACATTTTTTCGTATTTAGAGGGCTGGGACTCTTATTCTGACTATTCCACCATAAAATACTAACATTTACAAAAAAAGGACAGAAAATGAACGTTGTTGGCATAAAATTTATATTTATGCTGAATTTTCGATATAATTATTTTTTCGCACTGTCGAGCGCTCCCAGATACCTCGGATATCTGGGGACACAGTGCTCAAAACTAAGAGGATATATAAGAGTTAAAGAAAAGGAAAAAAATAAATAAACCTGAAAACCTTAAAAAAATATCATCAGCCTTTCGTGCAGTTTATTCTTCCACTAATGGTACAAGTGAGAACCGACTCCCAAATGTCTGCATCCCTACCCTACCCCACAGGGGATGGCACATGATTAGAGTGGCCCAAGTATAACCCAAACCCACTTGATAGGACTGAGAGTATTACAAGAATACAATCATCCCCAACCTAATCACATTATAGGCAAACCAGACAGAATGCAGAGAGTCCTATCTGCAAAACTAGACCCCCTGGAATCCATGGTCCAGCCCTGCAAAATAGTTCCGCCTGATATCACTCAGGTCCAAACATTATCGGGCAGTTGATGGACTTGCCACGGTTCCCACTATTTAGCTTCAGGGATAAAACCCAGTCCCAGCTATGATATCTTTTCTGTTTAACAGGTCCAGTAAATTTCAGCAAGGGTGGAAAATTCCACAAAAATTAATCCAAATATTTAGAAATATATGATGTTTGGGACTCTTGGGTTTGAACTCGGGAACAAATTCCTAGGGTTTAAGAGCCTCCTCACCACGTCAAGGTGGTCCCAATACAAGGGGGTTATACATACATATATACATACATACATACATACATACACACACACACACATATATATATATATATATATATATATATATATATATATATATAATATTTATAGTGTGTGTATATAAACAAGATAATGTCTGTGTATGAATGCAATACAAATCCACATTTCTTGACCAATTTTGATGAGATTTTAAATATAAGTCAATATCTACCTGGGAAAGGTCATGGTGAAAACAGAAGTAAAATTAGACCATTGTCTGGGTAAAGGGGTGTGTGTGTGGGAAGGGGGTGAAAAGTAAAAATTACCGAAAACAGCAGATATTAGTTTCTATTTCATAATTTTCAAGGTCGCTGGAATGAATAGTGACACTCCAGATGCCCATTCAGTCCAAGTTCAGCCTGAAAATACGGATATTATAGTGTCTAATCCATAGTTTTTGAGGTCACTGAGATGAATAGTGACACTCAATGCCCTTCAATTAAACGTTCAGTCCTGATAGGAAGGGGGGCATGCAAAGGGGTGAAAAGGTGGTGACATTTAAAAATAGTCAAAAACTATAGATATTAGAGTCCAATCCATAGTTTTCAAGGTCGATGGGATGAATAGAGATACTCCCGATGCCATTCAAGTCCAAGTTCCGCCCCAATAGTGATGGGGGCCGAGAAGTGAAATGTTAAATGTCAAAAGTGCTGGGCAATGTAACTGAAGCAACTTTCATAAATGGGAAAGAGTGAGTTTATTGGTAGTCATTCACAGATTATCCGGGCAGCCATGGTTTGATCTGCTAGCATACATACACACACACACACACACACACACACACACACATATATATATATATATATACTATATATATATATATATATATATATATATATATATATATGAGAGAGAGAGAGAGAGAGAGAGAGAGAGAGAGCGAGAGAGAGAGAGCTGGACCAATTTCACAAAAATATAAATTGTCTAGTTTGATAAAGATAACAGTGACTACTAGCCAAAGCTGGCATTTTTCCACTTTTCATATCATTGGAGAATGTGTTATACTCCTGAGTGCCAAACTGCGCTAGGTCTGTGTAAATATATATACTTATATATATATAATATATATATATATATATATATATATATATATATATATATATATATATATAAAACACAACTCAACACTGGCGAAAAACTAAGAAACTTGGTGTATAGGTCCAGACTGTTGTTAAGCCACTATTGAAGGATTATCCTATGTGCAAACATAGTACCTGACTTTATCACTGATGAATTTGACTGCCCCTCCCATTGGACACCTCTCAGGTAAGATACTTCCTTCTTTTGGCCTATCCTTTCTTATTAAAGTATATAGGGTGTGTCTAACTTGAGTTATTATGTATTGTGCGGTTACAGTAATCATTCAATATTTGGCAAATATCATTGCAATGTCCATATGGCACGGAGATATCGCTTGTAACCATCATGAGATCGCCTAACAAATCCACGAACGTTCGTAATACCTCTTTAAGGCAAACTAATAGCATGACCTTATAATGCGGTGTAGAATTACATTTGTAGTGCGTGATAATGTTAAGTTAACCCTATTAACCTTTTAATTTAAGGTTTGTTATATATTAAGTAGAAGGTTTACTTTGTTACAAATTAAGTAACTTTAAAATTATATTACTTATTGTATGTTGCTGTCATTTTCATTTAAATTTAGTTGTTATAATTTTCTAGCAGCAAAATAATTACTGCATGTAATAGCCATTGATGTCATTCTTTTATACTGTTGAAATACTGCAGAACTGTTCATATTTTCTTTTAAGTTATAAGATTTTCACCTCAAAGGTTGGGGAGTGAGTTAATTGTAAGATTCGATTGCTATTATGAGCCATTCCAAGCCATTTTAGGGTGTGAATGTCATCTGGGTTGGGAGGTGTGAAGAAGGTGCCTTCTTCTTGCGCCATCTAATCTTTCATTAACATAAAAGTTAGCGAAGGCAAAACTCGCCCCTACCAGTCACTCACCACTCCCTTTGAGGATTAACTCTGTTAATCTGCTCTTGTTCTTTTGACTGTGAAGAATTTGGTTTGCAGGTGGCTGGTCGAGGAGAAAGCTAATTCCTGGCCAAGGGAAAGATAAATTTAAAAGGACAAATAGTACTGACCTCGTCTCTGGAAGACCTCGTGTGTGACACACGGTCAGACACCTATAGCAACACCTAGCATGACGTCTGAACGTAAGCCCCGAAAATGTAAAAGGACCCTACAGCATCCCAGTTATCTCAGAGACTTTTAGACATTCAAGGGAAACAGTCCAACTCTGGCCAAGTCAGTTGCCAATGCTCTCCTGAGCTACTCCCTTCCCCCTTTGAAAGTGGCTGTGCTAGGCCAAAATACATTATTTTTGTGGTGATTCGGTCCTTTCCCTCCTCTACTGGCACCCAGAGGAAGACGGCTACATCTCTTACATAATTTAAGAACCATACCCTACGATTCTTTCAAGTCAGTCATGTCCTTATACTTCAACTTTATTTCCTTTCTTTTTCAAGTGCAAATCCTGTATTAGTACATTTTTCGTGATAATGTAAGGATAATTCAGTGCTGTGGGATCAAGTTGTTAGGTACAAACTGTACACCACCCACGATCCACTACCATGTGTTGCGTTCATCTGCATAACTTCGTTGCATTCTACTCGCAGATTTCAGTGTTCCCAGTGGAATCCCTTTCCCTGTACTTTATCACTCCAGTAGCTTGGGATAGCGGTTAACCTTTCATTAACATTTAAGATCTTAAGGCCTGTCCACACGATCGGGCCTGATCGGCGGACTTCCACTCTAACAGGCACACTTGACGGGCAAACCGTCAAATTGCCTGATGGGTCTTGTAGCAAAATCACCATGGTGGTGCCCGATGGCTTGAGCTTCGACCCTGGCAGACGTACGTGAATCATATACATTTCTTTTACTGAGCCATTCTTCGCACCATATTCTCTTCTTTTTCATCACACACAAAGCAATTATCATGCTACACTACCTTCTTCTTTGCGGTAGGCACCATGTTTATCGTACCGCACTGAACACACTACTGGCATCGTCGGGCACGCCCACCTCTCCATCGCCTCACCCGTGTGGACAACATTCACGGATAAGTCCGCCAGAATTTGCCCGTCAACCCTGGAGCACGCCGATCAGGCCCGGTCGTGTGGACAGGCCTTTATTCTGTGTAATTCATAAGTTACTTCATTGGACATATCCCATTGTATAGCTCTAACTATCACCCAGTTTGAAGTAGGCCCTCAGCCATATTTATATGATTTACTACTCAATCCAAGGTCAGAGTCAGAATTGTATCTTCCCCCACAACCTGTTGTGCATCCCCTATTGACAATCGTATCAATATATATATATATATATATATATATATATATATATATAAAGTATCACTGTTTTTTGTCTAAGGTTATAGGCCTAGTCACTGTTGCATTCCTTGACTTATGTGGACTTGGCTTTTTGGTCAATGAACAGACAACTGTTTTTTTTTTTTACATTTTATTATATCCTTATCCATGAATTTACAGTGGAAAATATGAACTAAAAAAATGAATATTTACAGTGAATGGGTTCCATTGTGTAAATAATATCATTGTTTCTCCGGCAAGCATAAGTGAGTCTTCCTGTCCTACATTTTCAGAAATTAATTCTTAATTGCCTTTCTACCCAGTTAAGGCCGGCTTCTATTGCATCGTGCGAGTTTTTCGTTTGCTTTTTCCAGTTATTCTTGAAGTCCCAGAGCAACATCTGATTCTTCGCCTGCAGATTTCCCTCCAAACGAAGATTCTTCTTTTCCATGCTACTGGCCAGCCTCGCTGTCTTTCGCATGCAGTAAATCATCCTGCAAATTAAGCTTTATTTCTTTCTCTTGTAGCTGATATGGGGGCCTTCTCTGTCTTTGTAGTACCCGGATTCGTTTAGTCATCTACATCCTTTTTTCTCCCATCTCACACAGTTCCGTCTCCAGCTGACCTACTACTCCCTCTTGCTGACGAAATTGCCCATTGATCATTGCTAACTGAGCAGTCAAGGTCATTACTTAGTTGTTCAGACTACCACTTGGCTCTAGAACGGCGGCAGCGTTCTTAATCAGTTATTTTCTGCCTTCGTTCTCATTATCTCAACTTCCAGCATTTTTCGCGCATTTTCCTGGGGCGCCATCTCCTGCATCAGCTGCTTTTCGTTCTCAAGCAAAAGGATCTTGTCTTCCAAGACTTGCTGTTCCATTATCTGCTTGTTAAACCGTCCCGTGTAAGGCTGTATCTCCTTTTCCTTTTCCAGTTTCTTACACTGCATCTTTTTTTTCTTTTTCCTTTTTATTTCTTGAAGCATTTTCCAGGTCATGAGATCTTTAGGTTAAGTTGACATTCAGCAGCGTCAGATTCTTTCTCTCTTTCGAGACGAACTTCTCCCTGCAATCGTCGAATGTTCCCCATTATGATCATCACCATCGATTTTCTACTTTTTTAATGTTGTCTTATGTAGCCTCTTACAGCGCTAGCCAATCCAAGAACAGCAACCAGAGTTCATTTGACGCATTCTAGTGAGGTTCCACTGCACAAAAGCACACCAAAAATTGCTGCTAGGCTGAGTTGTACATTAAAATCGAAATCTATACCGCTAGAACCCACTCTTCAACCTCCCTCTATTTTTCTTTCTATTTTTCGGGCGTGGAGACTTGTCGTTATGGCTGTCATATCATTAAACAAAACTCTTAATCCCGATCATCTTTATCACTTGCATATCATCAAAATGATACTTTCGGTCTGCTTTAAGAGCAAGAGCCCGTGCTGACATAACGTCAGCTCATTTTCAAACAACTACGTATATAGACAACACACACCAGTCTCAGGTCCACTGTTGTACCAAACGTTATCTCCCCCCCCACCCCCCACAATCCACCCTTTCTCTCTCAGTGATAGAGTACGAATCTTGGGACATGTGTGTTTATTTGTGTATGTATGTGTATATATACATTTATATACACACATGTATATTATATATATATATATATGTATATATAAATATATATATATATATATATATATATATATATATATATATATAGATATATCTTATATATATATTCATATATAACTATATAAAGTCTTCTGTAAAAACAGGATACGTCTCAAGCATAAAAGGCCCATTAGAACACGCTGGTTTAAAGCTAAGTACTATATTTCGGTGGACTGACTTCCACGCTTATCAAGCACTGACTACTTGATAAGGGTAGAAGTCAGTCCACCGAAACATAGTCCTTAGCTTTAAACCAGTGTTTCAATGGGCCTTTTATATTGATATATATATATATATATATATAATTATATATATATATAATATATGATATACATATATAGATATAATATATAAATATATAGATATAATATATATATATATATATCTATATATTATATATAATATAATCTATAAGAGATCCTCACGTGAAAATGAAAGAAGGAGGTACCAAGACTTTCAACTTTTATTCCAAAGTCATCTTCAGGGTACTGAACTATTTTAAGAGAACAACTTATACAAGAAAGCAACATGAGGCCACAAATATTAAAACAAGTCAACAACCTACTTAAGTATGCAAATAAACATTGTTCAAAAAACAAAAGACATACTTAGCGGAAATATGTAGTTACTAAAATCACAGTACAAAACTATCTGTTTGTAAAATATCTAACAACTTGTTTAACTTTTAAATCATCAAGAATAAAACTTTTCAACAATTCGTCATTCTTAAAAAGACCATCGCTCATATTCATGTTATTAAAAGAACTAATGAGGCAACCTTCAACTAACAATCTGTCATGCATTGATGAACTTCTAAAAACGACTCTAGCTGAATTCCAGTCTATAGGGTGTTCAAAATCCCTCACGTGACAAAAAATGGCACTTGAACCGTTCGCAACCCGTACATTATATTTATGCTGTGTAACTCTCTTACTTAGTTCCTTACCAGATTGCCCAATATAAGGCAAATTACAAACAGAGCAGTTAATTTTGTACACGCCTCCTGTTGTCATCACTGATTTATTACAAAACAATGCATTTTTGACAGATGAATTATTACTAAAAACAACATTGATATTCAGACATTTCAGGCTACGTACAATTGATAAAAATTCACAGTGGTATGGCAAAACTAAAATGTTTTCAATTTCAAAATTACTTGATCTTTCGTGACAATAAAATGATTTTTTGGCCCTTTAGAGGCAACTATCAATAAAATACCTTGGGTAACATAATTCTCTCGCAATTTCATAAATGTTCTTAATTTCCTCGTCTAAGAATTCAGGATCATAAATTCTGTATGCCCGTAAAAACATCCCTGAGAAGACTGTTCGTTTTATCTTGGGGTGATGGCTGGAAAAATTATGAATGAAAGCATTCACTGCTGTTGGTTTACGGTAAACTTTGAATTTAAAACCGTTTTCGGTTCTCATAACGACTGTGTCAAGAAATGGTAGGGTCTTACCCTGTTCTATTTCCAATTTGAACTTTATGGATGGAACCAGGCCATTCAAAAGTTCTAAAAACTCCAAGGGGTCACGATCCCATGGCCACAGGCATATTATGTCGTCAATGTATCTGTACCATGTCAAAGTAAACGTAATGATATTTGGTAGGTATCTGATTTCGTAAAACTCCATATAGATATTTGAGAGAGTTGCAGATAAACCGCTTCCCATTGCCAAACCAAAAATGTCTATAAAAACAACCATTAAACGTAAACGTATTATCAACTATACTTCACCCACGGGACCATTGTGGAATTGCAAGATATATATATATATATATATATATATATATATATATATATATATATATATATATATATATATATATATATGTATGTGTGTGTGTGTGTGTGTGTGTGTATGCGTGTGTGTGTGTGTATTTGTTACAGGGTCTCATAGACCCTGTCTAATAAAAAAGGAGATAAATCACTAACTGGTAATGTAACCTACCTTAAAGGGTCCACCACAAACTGGCATCTCTGCAGCTAGATCAAGTTATTAGATCTAGGGTAAAAACCAAACTCTGAGATACAAAAATAGTCTTTCATTTCCCAAAAGAACTAACTTGAAGAAAAAACAAGGGAAATGAATTAAAAATCTCAAATCCATGAAACCCAATTACTCCTCGAATAGTAATCTTGGTTAAAAAATTGTCACACGCTATCTTATTGTCAAAAACCCCATCAGTATTTTCCTAAACGAAATTGTCAACTAGAGAAATCATTTTCTGTGGTAAAAAACCGAATCCATCCGTAAAAGAAACCACAATTATCAGAAATAAAATAAAAAGGAATAGATAAATATCCAATAAAAACACTAAAGGCGTTTTACTGAAACTTCAGCTCCCTTCAGAGTATCTGTAAAAGTACAAAGGTTTTTCAAAGTTCTTTTTTTCACTATTTACCCTCTTGATGGATCTTCTGTGCGCCTCCCCTCAGGCTTTCCTCACTGGTAACCATTATCTGCTGTCTGATGGCCCCACTTCCTCACTATCGGAATATATGTATTACGTTTTCACGTGCCCTGATGGGCCTAGTCTTCCCACGTTTCTGATGTTCGTATGTACGAACGCACTAAATTGTTCTGGAACCTTCCATGAACGCACCCTGTTTGGCACACAAACAGACATACACAACTGCATTTTTCTGACGTCACGATCACATGATTCCACTGGGTCAAATACGCACCCAATCTCTCGTCTCTGAAGTCCGACAGTGTTTTGCTTTTCCGTCTGACGACCAAAAGTATTCGATGATATCTTAGTTTCCCAAAACACTTGCGACTGCGTTGCTACACATTCCACTCTGTTCACGAAATAGTCTGTTGAACCCTTTAACATGCTGTAGTGCAGGTAATATATGCTAGGTAATATAAATACAAATATAAATATATATATATATATATATATATATATATATATATATATATATATATATATGTACGTATAAGTATATACATAGATGTGTGTATGTATGTAGTTATACATATCCAGTACACATTTATATAACATACATATATATTCACTTTCCTTCGTGGCTTTTGCCTTTATTCACACATTCATGTTCCAAATTTTCGTGATTCAGTTATACATAGTACATACTATATATATCTATATATATATTATATATATATATATATATAATATAATATTATATATATAATTTATATATTGCTACTTTCAAAATGCATATTTCCCCTCTTTGAAATGTCATGTAGATTGTGCAACATTTTTTCAGATTCCTAGATAGCTTAGAATAGGATGTTTTAAATGTGTGTTCAGATTTCGCATAACATTACGTGTTATTGAAAAGAATATATATGTTAACGTAGAATGTAAAAAGAGAGAGAGTTTCTTTTTGTTCGAAACTACGAATGTTTAACTTTTATGTCAACACTGTAAGATTAGAGGGTCTGCGAGATCCGTTTGCTTTCCTATTCTATCAACACGTTTGATAGCGAGCGAGCTCGAATCTTGCGTTGTTATCAAAACATGTCAATCTTAATTGTCACTCAGCCTCCGTTTCGATCGAGTAGAGTACGTCTTTTTTTTAACCGACTGGACTCGTACGCGTGTGTCTTAGATCAAAACCACGTGCATGTTACACATTTCTTTATAAAGATTGCGTCAGATTTCCAAGTTGCTGGAAGCATTCGTGACAAGAAAGTTTTGGGTCATCTGCCCTGTCGAATTTCCGTAAAGGAAGAAAATTCCATTCTATCTTAGGACCTCGAGGCAGTCAGATCTCTCTCTCTCTCACTCTCTCTCTCTCTCTCTCTCACTCGAAATCATTGAGATTATATTAACGTAACGTAAATTGGTCACTCGTAACTTACTATTTCATATTTGATGTTTCTTATAGTTTATTTAGTGTTATTTAGTTTCTTTTGTGGAATCTGAACAGACATTGTTTCGTAACGGCGCCTGGTTTTTGTGAAAGTGTGATATACAAGCTGCAGCAAGAGAAAAAGAAGTTGGTATACCAAAAAGGTAAAATGTGTTATATTTTTATTAGTTGCAACTAATAACGGATAGGAATTGTGTTTAACTAATAATGGATAGGGAGTGTGGTTAACTAATAATTGTTAGGAACTGTGGTTAACTAATAACAGGTGTTTACGAAGGTTTGGTAAAAACTGATGTTTACAATGTTTTGAGTGAAAACATTTACACTTTTACACATTGCCTATCTTTGTGTTTGTGATTGTTCCATTGCTTGTGTACTTGTTCATTTTCTTATTGAAGTGTGTCTTTTTATTTTATATTTTCATTTGCATTCACAATTTAATTGACTTAGTTATTTTCATTGCTTAATCATTGCACATTTAATTAAATCTAACATTTATGAATTAATTTGCATTTACTTAGAATTCTTTTCAAGTTTTATTATTGTTTAGCACTTGTGAATTAATTTAAAGTTTTCAATTATTGCCTAACACTTTTGAATTTCAATTGAATTAATTTTCTTGAATTTTGTGATAAATTAATTTTGATTTAAATTTACTTAATTTGATTCAAGAATTAATTAAACTTTACTTTGTTTTCAAGTAACAGTAATTTTCCCTGATATTGTGAATTTCACTTATAAATTTTGAATTTAATAATAAATTTTTGTATTTAAAATTTTTATAAGTATTTTCATTTATACCAGTATAATTAATTATGATTATATTTATGTTAGGTAGAAACATAGAGTGGTAATTGATTTGCTTTCCTTCAATTTATTTGAAGTGACTTAGAACCAGGGAAGTACTTAGACTTCTGAAATCAGGGAAATACTTAGACTTTTAAAGTTGTTGATGGAGTGATGCCCTTTGATTAATTTAATTACTTACAAGATTACCTCACACCTGTTTTGATGAACTTAGTCTGATTTTCTGCAATACTGGTAAGTGTTAAGGGATCACTGTTGCCTTTAGAGTATTCAGTCGTTTAAACGTGTTATGAGGGTTCAGGTGTCTGGCTTTTGGTGAGGTAATATCTGATGCAAGGTAACCAGATACTTGGCACTTCGTAACAATATACATATATCATGGGTATCCATTTCAGATCCTCTTTCTTTTTTCTTTTCTTCAACCCAACGTAAATTTTGAAAAACAGGTTTGGGCTGGTATGGTAAAATTCCCAATATGAAGAAGGGAGCGAGCTGCACAGTAACCTATTTCCCTGTTTTGAACTAGTCGAGAATCTCCCTTCTGTATCAGGATCAAATAAGGGTTCCCTTGAGAGTATTTTGACTTAGCAGTTTTCTCCCCTTTGTATTGGTATAACGATTGAAGACGAAAACCCTATTAATGGCTATTCCCTGTGATTAGTTTCTAGATGACAAATGAACTGTTATACCCCGTCAGGGAGGGCTGCTACCCATGTCAAGACCTCCCCGATAAGGTCACCCATACCTAAGGGACTCGCGTTCCTTTTTCTACTGTAATATGGTCGCAGTTTGATTTTGCGAACAGCTATTAAAAGTACGGACTTCCTGCCAGGCCGTTAAAAATCACGTCTCATGAGAAGGGGTCTCTAGTGTATCCTTAACTTTCTACCTGACCACGCTTTCCCTTTACCTGACCCGACCCGGTCCTTTGAGTTCCCAACTCCGCCTCCTCGCACCCGCATACCCCTTGACCTCTCTCGAACCATCTGCATTTGTACTGATCTCTATATTTTTGCACTCTCCTGCCGTCGTTCAAATGTCTTTTTCAGATTACGGTTAGCGACTAACGGGAAGATAAAAGGAGCAGAGGCGTATTGCCTCTCAACGAACTCAACTTGGGTTCTGAGAACAATAATATCCAGTTTGGACAGGATGCCACCGGTTCAAAATTCTTGGGTAATAATACGGCCTGGATAGGCCGACCAAATTGCATTTGTTCGTGACGAATAAGAAGCTTAGAGGTATCACTCTGATAGTGATAGCATACTCGCAGCAGATAACTCTGCTCTTCGACTCCAGCTCTGTCGCAGTATCCATTCAATATTCGGAAGCGATCCAGTAAGATCAAGAACTCTGTGAGACTCTGCCAACGAGTCTGATTGCCGAACCCCAACTGGCTTGGTTCGTAATTGTGGAAGAATTGTCTTTTACCCTCCAGTGAAGACCTGCAACCGACCCATGCCCCTTGGCCGATGACCAGATACAGACTATGCCTGTCATTCTGCAATTTAAGATAATTTAAATTGAACATGTGTTCTGTCGGCTCTTCACCCCTGTTCCTAGCACTCATTCTTATTTTCAGCTATTTTTTCTCACTGATCTCTCTATGAGACTAGTTAGTATTTTGTGATATAATTGTAACGTTGATAGAATTGTGCTACTAAGTTTAAAGCAATTTCAAGTAATATCGGAGAATTCATCTTCCTTTCAAGTCTTACATTTTGCCATGTAACTTGTGCTTGTACAATTTCCAGTAATTCATGCAGGAATACTTTGCAGATTCCCGTAAACTGCCCTGTTGTGTGCCTGCCCCTGTATATCAACAGTGCCATTCCCTCAACTCTGATGACCTCCTCGTGATTGTGGTATTATGAGTTTGTTTCCCGCTATCAGTCATCATGATTTCTTTCATATTTCTTTGAATTTAGATCTCGAGGCTTTGTAGTGACAAGTGTATCCAAAAAACAGCAAAGAATTTGCAAAGAATTTGAGAAGTCAAGAGGGCATTGTGGCTATCATATATATATATATATTATATAATATATATATATATACTATATATATATATATATTATATATATATATATATATTAATCTATATATATAGATATATATATATATATATATATATATATATATATATATATATATATATATATATATATATATATATATATATATATAACTCAAAGAAATCGAGGAAATATTGTTTATTTTTTATTCATACTCTGATTTCGATTCAGATGATCTGATCTGGTGAAGAGTGAGGATGATGATGCTAATGATGATGATATCCCTATAAAAGACTTTGTGTCGATGTTCCTGTGACATGCACATGAACTAAAGTTAAATTCAATGATAATAATCCCAACTAGGTGGTATCATAATACAATGATCCATACAGACTCATTAGTAATTAGATGTGGAAAATTGACTCCTCTGAACGCATTGCTAAATTTTTCCTTAAGAAATAGATGATTATAGCAAAAGAATCGAATAAGTATTTCTATTTTAAGATAGCTAGGAAGTAGCCTTTGCTTAAAAGATCAAGGCATCACTCACCATGTTTTAGATACTTCTTTTTTTACTATATTTAATTTAACTACTCTTCTTGCGACCTAGTTTGTATCAGCATCCAACAAGGCACCAACCTATACTATAGTACGGATATGGAACAGTCGCATATTCTATCATAAAACCAACAACTTATAAAACTATGCATATTTCCAGTAAAAATCTTTGGTGACACCTAATAGTTTTGTGCGTTTCTCCCTCTCTAGTGTGGCCGAACCCTGGTTTAAGCTCCAGGGTGTAGCCAGTAACAAAGCGCCCTCAGAATCATCAACGTACATAGTACTCTAAAGCTAATCTCATGACCTGTCAGTCTATAACTCACACCCGGTCGACCACCTGGTATGACGTTTCTGGCCGCAAGGAATATCAAAACCAGATCAGATCCCACAGATGCCTTTTCTTACGGTACCTCCAATTAAACCAGATTTTTGCGCTGTTACGTTATCTCACGACATCATAATTTCAAATTGAACCGGGATCGTGCATCTTTCCATTAAACCAAACCTGTGTGGCCCTCCATAATGGCCATGTAATAAGTTTTACTTTTATATTAGCTATAGTTTTAAGCAGGTGCTTTTAGGAATCCCCTTACCAGTCACAGAAAAAAATCTTCATTTTAATGGATATTATAGCTTTATACACGTTGCAGGGTACTCTTATGAACACTATCAGACAACACAATACAATGGGTTTTCAAATACCATATTCAATGATCGTATGCTGAATGGCGTTGTCTATGTCCTCATGAATGACTTAGTCGCCGTTCCCAATATTCAGTCGATGAAGCATTAATTGCTCCCGTTTATTTTCTCTCTCTCTCTCTCTCTCTCTCTCTCTCTCTCTCTCTCTTACCTAAGACTGCATACATCAAAAGTGTATTGGTCACCAGGTATATATATTCTACTTTGTTAACAGTTTACCATTATGACCCCTCAAAGAGAGAGAGAGAGAGAGAGAGAGAGAGAGAGAGAGAGAGAGAGAGAGAGAGAGAGAGAGAGAGAGAGAGAGAGTTTCATATTAGTGAATGTAAGTAACTCACTGTGGAAAAGATTTTGAAATAGAAAAATTCATAAAAATAACAAACAAAACTGAAGGAACAATATAGGATACACATAATCTGGCCGGCATTGATTCAAATGAATGAAACCGTCTGGCTCCGCACGCAAAAGTTTCCTCATTCCTTCTCTCACTCTTCCTTGATATAGTTTTAAGCGCTTCATCCTCTCAGTTTCTACATCATCATCACCCCGAACATCAGCACAGCTGTCGTTTGCACCAACAACCCCGGTCACTTTTATTCACGACATTTTCGAACAAACCTTTCTTCAAATAAATAACAAGTCGCTAAAATGTCTGTTTAAATACAGAATTTAGGACAAAGGCCAAGCACAGGGACCTATGAGGTCATTCAGCACTGAAACTGAAACTGACAGTAAAAGATTTTTGAGGTTTTTTGAGGAGAGGCTGGAAAGTAAGATGGCAGAAAGTGAACGTGAAAGGAGGTGCAGTAAAAGGAATGAAAGGTGTTAGAGTTAGGGGCGAAAACACGATGCAAAGAATCTTACGTAATGTCTGCAGTGCACCGCATGAGGTGCACTGATGGCACTACCCCGTTACGGAAGTTTAATAATATGTAAACTGAGATTAAAACTAAATCACCAAGAGCAAAAGCATCGTACACTGAGAAATGGCTCCTCCATCTGATTTAGTGATAAAGCCGGAAACTGTCGCTGAGTAACATGACGAAGTTATAATTCTCATTGTCTCATAAACAGGGTTTCAAACCTAATAAGCTGTCTCCCACTGTTGAAGAGACGAGCTCACTTTAAAATTTTGAGCGTTTTTGTGTGGTAAAGGTAATCAATGAGAGAGAGGAAGTAAAACAGGCAGAGAGAGAGAGAGAGAGAGAGAGAGAGAGAGAGAGAGAGAATCGACGGAAGTCACCAGCTAAGTCAAATATATATAATATACGAGTCGACTACTGGTTAAGAGCTGAAGATCCCGTACAAAAACTGGTTATTCAAAATTCTTCTTCTTCTTCTTCTTCTCTCTCTCTCTCTCTCTCTCTCTCTCATGTCAATTTTACCTTGGGGTAGCAATTCTGGCGTGTCTCCCCCGTCCCCCAAAAGATATTATAGTATCTCATGAACAGGTGCTATTTATGACAGGAAAGTCATGGCCATGATAGTTCAAGACCTGGCAACAATAAGCTATAGGACGGAAGTCGATGCCATAAATTGTTGTGAAAAAAAAAATCAGAGAAGAGGCAGCCTTATCTGCAACCACGTTGCCAGTCGCACCGACCATCTTTGGTGAAATGTGTGTAAAAGTCGTTACATAACGCCATATGAAATTTTCCCAAGGAGACTAACAAACAAACAAACCAGACGAAAAACAATCTCAGGTGCAAATGAAATTATTTCGCATCTTGATTATTGAACTCATAGAGGACTGGATTCACATGTCTAATAATAATAATAATAATAATAATAATAATAATAATAATAATAATAATAATTAATAAACTCTCTCTCCCTCCCTCCCTCTCTCTCTCTCCCTCTTGATGTTGTCTTTTGCACTGTCCAGTTCAATCTGGAAACTCAACTCTGGCCCGAAGCTTTGGTACCTTGCTTTCCTACTTGGTCCACGACGTAATCACCAGGGCGGAGAAGGACAACACCGCTGTGTTTTTGTTATTTGGGGAGCATCTTCGATTCAACGAATGAGAATAGTTTAATAAGAGTTGTCTCTCAACCTATATAAGAGAGAGAGAGAGAGAGAGAGAGAGAGAGAGAGAGAGAGAGAGAGAGATTTTAACATTTCAATGAATTTTGCGCTGAATAATATTAGAACATGAACGAGGTGTGAACAAACTTGAGAAATGTAAATGTACGGAGGCTGAACCGCCACCAGATCTGAGTAACCTCTTAAATCGTTGTTGTTGTTGTTGTTGTTGCATTAAGCCAACACTTCTTGCTGGCACGGGCCTTTCCCTTGTTCGGCCCGTAGGCTCTTAAATCGACCTTGACTACATTTTATACCTAGTAGGAAAGTTTGTTACCGAGGCTGGGATACCCCGCTGGGTTACCAGATTGCACTGGACAGTGCAAAACACAACATCGAGAGAGAGAGAGAGAGAGAGAGAGAGAGAGAGAGAGAGAGAGAGAGAGAGAGAGAGAGAGAGAGAGAGGTTAAAAACTTATAATTAACCTGCCCAGTGCAATTTTTGTATGTTTTTATATTTGCCCATACTTTGCATTCTTTTTATTATTATTATTATTATTATCATTATTATGTTCTTGGGAAACTTCCAATAGCTCTACATTAACCTATGCTGAAATTATGAGCTTTTGTTTATAAATATATATATATATATATTATAATATATATAGATATATATATTATATATATAATATATATGTATATATATATATATATATATATATTGGCTATGCAGGTATATCACATACATCCATTCAGGAAATCGCAGACAACCACATCAATCAGGAGAAACATTTATTAGAGACGTTTCGCAGATGAGATACTGCAGTCACATGGGCTTTAGTTTAGGACCGGTCAAAAATTAAGTAGGCCTGAACACTCAAACATAAAAATCACGCAATCAATTGCAAGATAGAAGTGAAGAAACAACACTTCTCTATTTTTAGGCTCGGTTAAAGACTCTGATTACATAACCACTCTAGAGTCATTATATATTAAACGTGTTGTTCCCTCGTTGAATAGTGGAGTTTCATCTTCTCCGCTTTATCTGGCATAGTCAACGTCTTAACTTCTTGCCCAAGTCTACTAAGTCATTCTACCTCCTTCCTTCTCAACTAACGGTTGGTTGCGCCTTGGTATTTGTTTATTTGTACTTTTTACTTCTTAGTTTTACTTGTCAATTTTTAGTCCTTTATGTCAATTTTAAGTTAACTTTAGTCTTTTTACTATATTAAGAATCATGCTATTATTGAATGCTAATATGTATGTGTTTTTATCTCAACAGACTAAAGATGCACGTTGTATGTGCGAAACGTCTCTAATAAATGTTTCTTCTGATGTGGTTGTCTGCGATTTCCTGAATGGAGATATATATATATATATATATATATATATATCTATATATATATATATATATATATAGATATATATATATATATGACCTGTAAAATGTTCTGTAACAACAGAATTCCATCTAATAAAAGGAGCCCATAAAAACACCAAAATGTAGAGAGAAAAGTACTATATTTCAGAGACTGCTGTCTCTCTCTTCAGGATATGATGGAGAAAAGTTTACAGAAAAGGTGGTATTTATACAAGAGATCCGTCCACAAGTAAGCCAATTTAGGTCACCCCCGCTGATAATCTTCCTTTAATCTTCTTAAGCGTTGGTTGAATGAAAACTTCGTCGACGACATCTGAGATCCACGCGCCTTTTCAGATGTTCATTACCTGCTTCTCTTTTATTATGGCTGATTCCATCATTTGACTCTTGTACCGGCAGTTGCTGCTATAAATTACACGTGACAAATTCAAGTTTATTCTATGGTTATGTTCATTTATATGGTTGAAAATAGCCGAGTTCTGTTGTCCATACCTAACTGACCGTTTGTGTTGTATTAATCTCTGGGGAAGTGATTTACCTGTAAATCCGATGTAAGATTGGTCACAGTCCTGACATGGGATCTCATAGACCCCAGAGTCTTTGGGAGATGTCTTTTGTTGGACGTTAATCAGGGATTTGGCTAAGGTGTTTGGGTAGGTAAATGCAAAAGGGTTGGATTTCCCAAGGGTGTTGGTTACTCTCTCAATCGTCTCCAGGTGAGGAATTTTTATTTTATTGTTGGGTGTGTCTCTGGTCTTGTCTTTAGGGGGTCGGTAGAAAATTACATTTGCTTTTTTAATTGCTTTCTCAATTATATGGTCAGGATACTTTAAAGACGAAAGTTGCTTGCGAATTAGTTCAAATTCTTTTTCCAGGAAATCTGGGGAACAAATTCGTAAGGCTCTTAAGAATAGGTTGCTAGCTACACCTATCTTGATAGTAATGTCGTGATAGCTAAAGTAGTGAAAATATGAAAGTGAGAACGTTGGTTTTCTGTATATGGTAAATTTGTATTCTGTCGTGTCTCTGATTATTAAAAACATCAAGAAAAGGAATTTTGTTGTCTGTTTCCCCTTCAACTTTAAATTTGAGGCTGGGCACTAATGCGTTTAATTTTGAGAGGAATTCATTAAAATTACCCCACTTATTATCCCAAAATGTTAGGATATCATCCACGTATCTCATCCACAGCATGTTTTTGGGTTTTATTGCATTTATTACTGTAGTTTCAAAGTATTCCATGTACAGATTAGCTAATACAGGACTTAAAGGACTACCCATACTACACCCGAATTTTTGCTTGTAGAATGGTTCCCCGAATGAAAATACGTTATTAGATGTACATAATTCAACTAACTTTATTATTTTGTCAAGCGCCAATGGGAAATGATCTTAATAGGGGGATAATTTTTCCCTTAAAAACTGAAGAACGTCCTGTACTGGTACTTTTGTGAATAGGGAGTCTACATCAAGGCTTAAAAGTTTTATGTTGTGAAGTGGTATATGTGCTTCTCTGAATTTGTGACAAAAATCTTCCGAATGTTTAATGTGACTGGGAGAAAAAGTGCCTAAAAAAGGAGAGAGGAGGCCGGCTAACCATTTAGAAATTTTGTAATTGAAAGCTCCGGTGCATGAAACGATGGGTCTGAATGGAAGATTGTCTTTGTGAGTTTTGGGAAGGCCATAAAAATAGGGTAATTTAGGATTAATTACTTTAAATTTCTCTAACAGTTCAATACTCTTTTTGTCTTGGCCAATTAATCTAACTTTCCGAAAAAATTATGTGGGAACGGTTTGGAGGGGAGTTTTCGTCAGTTCACTTGTGGACGGATCTCTTGGTATAAATACCACCTTTTCTGTAAACTTTTCTCATTCATATACCTGAAGAGAGAGACAGCAGTCTCTGAAATATAGTACTGGATGCCTCTTCCCGAGTCAACGCACCCTCCAAGGTTTACAAAACATTTATGGTAAAACTTAAATTTTATTCCTTTTTAAAAATCTTACAGTAAACTTGACTTCCCCCCCCCCCCCCACCCCAAAGAAGTACAGTAACTTTTAATCTGTTCCCTTGCCCCCGTAACAGCCTTGCACCTCTCTTCCAGGTGCGAACCCATTCGAAAACAAGCCCATCAGTTGACTCAAAGAAGTTAGAAGGATTCCTTAGCAACAGTGCCACAAGGTCGTGGCCCGCCCACGTGTCCGACCGACCCCACCATGAGGTCAAGACAGTGCGCCAAAGCTCCATTCGAGCGCCCATAGAAAAGAGGATGCCGAGAGGATGGGAAACTAAGTCAGCAGAGGTAATAAAAGGACCTGTACGAACCGAAGAAAGGCAAAGACACCCTGGCTTCAGACCCACCAACATTGCTCTTTGACCTCCGCTCCTTTCCGAAGTTAGCCGCCCCCGACACGTGGCTGTCTGTCTATACTAGCCAAGTTTACTTTACAATGTCAAGTCCTTTAAATTCCTTTTCTCCATAGTGGTAAAGCAACGATGGTCCTATCCCTCCGAAATATAAGTCAAAGTGCCCGGAATTGAGGTTTTCAACACTCATGAAACTTTTTCTTTCACTGATTCATTCTCGTTCTCCCAGTGTAATTTCTCAGATAGACCTGACCTTGCTCTAGCTTCGTGTAAATCAAAATTCATAAGTGTTAATAGCATTCATAACCGAGATAATCTTGGCGCTCTCAGCACTCCATCGAACCCTCAGTTGCGCTAAATTTTGCCAAGTAATCACATGCATTCTCCATTGCAGACGGAGCTTTTCTCACTGTGGATTCCTCTGATCCGACTGTGCTTTTTGCCATGGTTACGACCACTGCAACTCACTCTGCGGTGCAACTGAAGTGGATTCCCAGGCACCATAAATCTTCCATTTTCGTTGCTATAATTTTGTTGTTTGGCAGGACCCTGTTTACCTGTCTAAGCGTTCCCCATTCTTCTGATTTTTGCGTTAATGTAAATACAAGTGAAATAATAATAATAAATAATAATAATAATAATATAATATAATAATATAATATAATATAATAATTAATAATAATAATCATAATAATAATTAAATAATAATAATAATAATAATAATAATAATAATAATAATAATAATAATATCCTTTATTTCAGCTCAGGTCCATAGACATGGCATATACAAAATACAGACAGTAACATACACAATCTAGATACACGAGATAACATGATGAAAAATGAATAAACGGCAATATCCACACAATTGCTGAAGTAGTATAAAAGATAGTAATCAAAATAGTGGTAATAACAGTAGGTAATAATATTGGAGAAAAAATGCATTGAGAGTTATAATAGCTGACCTAAGAGTTTATTCTATAACATCCCTTGTTGATGTAAGGCCCTCAGCTCATTCTTTTATTTTACGTTCTACCTGATCTATCAATTTTAATCAATTAAGTTATGTCTCATGGTAAGTAATTCACTTTCCCCCTTAGAACATAAAAGTTGCTAACTTAGCCCGAATAAAGCTTGCAGATCAGATCAGAATTGTAAATATATATCTATAAATATATATATTCATTAAATATATGTATGTATATGAATATAATTACATTAATGCTTGATTTTTTAATCACACATCGCAACAATTGAAAATATAAGTTCTGGCCGGTTTCGACTATATAAGGCCATTAACGACAGACTTGATGCATATTGGTAGAAATCTCAATATACAAGCTAGGAGGACAATACGGAGAAACGCACAAACCATTGGAGACTAAATCTTAACACCTGACAGGTGTCAAAGGAGTGGAGGAGTAGCGACAAAATTCATTAGTGCTAGAGCCAGGTACTATGTTTACAAATATGATCATTCTTTTTCCCTACTTACCTGCTACCTTTACTAAAATTGGAACATTTTACTCATTTCACTTACATTATAGGATGAAGTTTATACATGCCTCGACTGACATTCGTGTTATGACAGAAATTTTCTTTAATAAACTAGACTCAATGATATACCTTTCTGGTACTTTATCAGAATAAACTATCTTTTATGCCCCTTCTCAGCTGAGCATACAATTGTTCTCACTAACGTAAAATAAAAACAATCCACTGTTCGCCTTTGTGCCTCTTCCACATTTTTTATGCTGCTGAGTTCTCTTGTCTAGTGATTTTTCAGTTTGACCAATATAAAAGTTATCGCGAGACTTGCATGGAATTTCATTGACACATCCTGCAACACTGTCTGGAGAGTTCTTCCAAAATGCTTAAGAAGATGGGGAGTTTCTTATTACATGGTAGAACAAGCAAATTTTCTGTATTGTAAGTTTCTCATTTGTTTTGACATAGTTTATTTCAGTTTCTTGCCTGTATCCTAATCTTATCTATTTCATCATCAATATATTCAAGAGCTAAATATGTAATAATTATACAGATCATTACAATAGCGTCACTGTCATTATGAGTTCACATTATTGTTTGTATTATCTTTCTAAGCAGAAAGTGGAATATAGTGTTGTAAAGGATATGACTTAATAATATAGTAAGCTTTGTATTACAAAGATGAAAGAAATTTGTGATGAACAGTACAAGTCCTGATGGACATAAGGCTAAGCCAATATTCTGTTGATGTAGTCATCTCTGTTCAAAGCCATTTTATGTTGACAACGTTGACACATATTCGCATGGTTACTAAATCTTGAGGAATGTTAAGGTCGTTGACATTTCGTCAAGTGTGTTACAAACATCCCCATCGTAATGATCTGTCCAGAACATATGAGATATGGTGTAGCCACTTAACATTATTATTTTAATAAATACTGAGATAATCCGTTACTATTTCACTTTTTTATCATGTTCCAGTGACCCTTATATCATCTTCAATTTAAATCATGTTGTAAAGTTAATCCTCTGTGACATTTGTGAAAACCCTTAATAATATTGATTACTGGTGTGTTGAGTTTGTGTAAAATAGTAGGCGAGTGAGAATGGGAGCGCGGGAGATTTATGGGGAAAACAAACAGCCCGTACTCTATTTTTTGTAATAAAACCCAGAAATGTAGATGTCTCATTTCATCACCCACCTACTACTTTGGCGGTAGCTACACCTAACACCTCAGAGACAGGAAGCAGATACCAGTACTATTCACAATCTCGGAAAAGTTCATCCCTTCGACAGTCTCTTCAACAACCTGCGATGGTTTAGTCCCATGGTCTAAGAACGTGGTTTAGTCCTGTTAGCAACGAGCCATAGGATAAAAGGTCTTCGCCCTGCGATGCGACGTCTGAGAAATGTCTACTTTATTAAAGTAATAAAAACCTACGACGAAGATGCTTGGATCGGCCTGCGCCGTACAACAACGCAAGATTTTCGAAGTTTCGCTGACAACGTAGAAGTTCGCGTCCTTCAACACATTATACTCAGTTTATAAAATAAGTTGAAGGGTGTTATTGTTCATACTTGTTGAAAATGAGCGCCTCAACAGACATTTCCCGTCTCTTTTGTATATATTTGAAGTGTTTTGATTTAGGTATTTTCCCCTCTTGTGAGTTTTCAGGCGATTTCTAGTTCTTCTAGTTTTTGGAGGGTTTTCTCTGTAAAAACCAATCCTTTTACCGGGTTCCCGGGATTTCCTCCTATTTTTTATAGTAAAGTAACAGTTTATACCTTCATTACTTAGTATAACAGAAATAAATATTATATTTGCCTTTTGTTTAGAATACATTCATAAACAGTAGTATAATAGCATAATACAATAAGTGCTGCACAAAATATTTTCAAATACTATTATACCATAATTCCAACAGAACAAAAATTGTCATTCTTGAAAATAAGCAAAGAACTCCTACGTTACAGGGGAACCAACTTCAGGACAACATATTTTAAAATTTTAATGGATTGGTCAGTAAGGATACATCTTCACAAACAAAATAAGCAGACAACAGTTCAAGAATTTCCTTTAAAAAAATAGGATATTCTAGGCAACAAAAAATCTAGTTTTTTTTTCACATATTCATAGAATACACCGAATTTCCGGTGAAAGTGGAAAATCATTTGCATCTGAAATTCGGAAGAAGCTTTAGGTAATTATGTATTAATTACTTTTTTTTTTACCAAAAGAAATGCGCAAGCAATTGCTTAATGATGTCTTGAGGAAAGCATATAGGAAATTTCAATGCATTAAAAAATCAGATCTTGCTCCTAAAATTATTTCTCAAAACATTAAATTCCGAATGTAAGGGATTCTTCCTCTTTCTTGCTTCAGAACAACTTTTCAGAAAACAAAACTTGTTCTCATTTTTGTTTTGAACAATCCTGCTGCCGAGAAGGCTCGCATATGCCCCACTCCCAGACGAAGTCGCGTAGTCTTCTCAGCCGACCTGTTTCTTGAACAGGACAGGAACGACAGTCATGCTGGCCCGTGCATCTTCATCAAGTCTTCAGCAGCATACACCGCCAAATTATCTGATAATCTGAATATTTTGCCGTAAATCTTCTGTTTCTGGCTGTGCATGAATAGCACAGCAATAAGCGGGAATTCCCGGGATTTTTTGTAAATTGTATCGGGATTCAAGTTGGCAGTTTAGCAGGCGGGATCCAGTGACAGAAACACTAGTGATTACGTTCAAGTAGAGCGTATTCATGCAGTTAACAAATCTGCAACTGTTAAAAAACAGTGCTATCAACAGAGCAACGGTAAATGACGCTAATAGAAATCTTTTTCTTTTTCACTACGAGTCAACTCGTACAAGAAACAATTATATAAATAACGTCAAGAGAACTTTTAGCTGGAAATCACAGACCCGGATAGATGGTTAAAATAGGCCTATTATTTCAAGATTACTTATAGAAAATATCAGTAGCTGGTCAAGAACATATAAATTTCGGTCTGGTAAGACTATCATTTGACATTTCAATGGAAGAAAGTTAGTTGTAGAAGAGATTTTAACTTTATGTAACATATTTTAGTTAATTGACAGAATGGGTTATTTACTGACAGATAATCTGTCTTAGTTATAGACGAGATTTATACATTGTGTAAGAAATTAGTGTATTCATGCTGTGCACAATGTATCACATGTACACTCGACAAGAAAACTGAAGATACAGTTTTCATTAGCTTTCGTTCATCCAATTTCCCATTTGTTTTTACTGAAAAGACATATCGCTAAATTTACTCTAGAACATGAAAATATACTGCAAATGATATCATATAAGTTAAAACTGCAAAACAAAACCGTTCAGATACTTAAAAACACGATATATGTCCGAAGTAATTGGAATTTCTCAGATGGATTCGTTCATAGAGATCTGGAAGATAGAATGTGAATTTCTGATTTTAGTACTATGTATCACAACGACAATATTTACTCGTTTTGCTTCATGAACGGGGATATATTGCTTCATCGTAAGTGGTGAATGCAATTATTTTAGTTTCTACAAACTTATGTTTGTATTCCAAAGCGATTAAAGTTAGCTGACGTCAATGGCAGTCAATGTTGCGACGGCTAAGGTAGTTTGGACAAATCTAGTTGCATCCGCAAGAGCGTTTTCTATGATGTGAGGAGGAGCCCTAGAACTTCGAGCGGGAAAGCGCAAGTCACTGGATACTGGCTAACGTAACGGATTTCACACTTTGATTACTTTGACGTTGACATGGATCGAATGCTAGTTGCTTTACAAAGCTACTTTCTTTAAACATAAATCTTAATCAAGGTTAAAGTAGCATGTCAGCTCAATGATTTTCTGGCTATATGCTCCCATTACAAAGCAGTTCGTAGTAGCCTACAGCCCTACACGACTGCATTTCTTTGCCGCGAGGCTGAAAGATCTCCCACGATATAAAACTTTAATTGCCTGTGCAATACATATTGAGTTATTTGTGGTAATAAATATTTTTATTTAACACAGCTTTTTTCGTGAATGATTTGTGGACGAAACCCGATTTTCAAAAGTAAAGACTATATCAAGAGAGCAAGAATGACCGCACCCTGTGTCTAAAATTTTCCCCGTCTTTTTACAATCTTTGAATGCTACCTACGGCAACTGTTGAATGTAATCAAGATTAGGGTATGAATTTCTTAGAGAATTAACTTGATTATTATAATCCTTCAAATTTTATCTAGCATAGTGCAGCACGATCTTGGCAGTCGTATCATATCGCGCAAGCATAGGCCTATCGATAGAGATACTTATTCATTATATTTTCTTCTGCCTTTCCCTGTCACAAGTCCGCCACCAGTACTATAATTCTCTCTCTCTCTCTCTCTCTCTCTCTCTCTCTCTCTCCACTTCTAAAACATACTTAAAAAAATATATATTACCACTCAATCTCCGAAAGAAAATATAATGAAATTAAGTAGTTATAAATAGGCCTAAGCTTTCACATGTACAGATTTTGCTCCTCTCTCTCTCTCTCTCTCTCTCTCTCTCTCTCTCTCTCTCTCTCTCTCTCTCTCTCCACTCTTAAAACACATTTGAAAAATATTATCACTCAATCTCTCAAAGTAAATATAATGAATTAAGTATTCCCAAAAGATAGGCCTATGCTCTCTCTCTCTCTCTCTCTCTCTCTCTCTCTCTCTCTCTCTCTCTCTCTCTCTCACTTTTGGAACATTTGAAAAAATACTATCACTTAATCTCTCAAAGTAAATATAATGAATTAAGTATCTCTATCGATAGGTCTATGCTTGCGCGCTCTCTCTCTGTCGTCATATTATTTCATTATTTATTGTATTGTTCCTCACGATTTCCACAAGTACTGCCCAAATTTTAAAACCCTTTCTCTCATTGTTTAAGATCCGTCTTTAATTACGTATGAATTTTACATCAGTTTAGTGTCAAACATTACTAATAAATAAGGTTTCACAGTAGGTTTTAAAAAAGGATGATCGATATTCTACCTTGAACTGACGTTACCAAACCAATATTAACGAATAATACAGAGCCTGTTTCTACATTCAAGTATAAATGATTATAGGACCTCAACAGTATCTTTATGGTGCAAAGTTGATGGAAATCTAGAAAGCAACAAACGCTATGATTTTGAAGCTCCGCCCCCTTTCAAGAGTTGCCAGCTGTGGCATTATTGAACAATATATGTCGAAGATTTAAAAAAAATGTATCTTAACTTTCCTTGCCGAGTGTACTACAATCATGAAAATAAGTCGACTGTTGCAACTTGCTATATCAACAGTCTGTTAGGCTAATTAAATGCACTTCAAACCGGTATTACTCATCATTTAATGAAGTTCATTTTAGTAATTAGAATATATGGTGTTACAATTAAGTTATTATAAATCGGATACCAGTGTTCGTAATGATATAACTGGATATAGAATTTAAGACAAAGGCCAAGCACTGGGACCTATGAGATCATTCAGCGTTGAAACGGAAATTGACAGTAAAAGGTTAAAAGGGGTAACAGGAGGTAAACCTCGCAGCTGCACTATGCATCAATTGTTAGGAGTGGGTGGACAGTAAGATGGAAGAAAGAGAATATGAAAGGAGGTGCAGCAAAAGGAACGAAAGGGGTTGTAGCTAGGGACCGAAGGGACGCTGCAAAGAACCTTAAGTAATGCCTACCGTACACCGCATGAAGTGTGTTGAAGGCACTACCACCCCACGGAGCGTAATGATATATCACATGGCTTTACAATTGAAAATCCATGACTAACATTCAGACAAGTAATAACTCTGACAATACAACAAGAAATACTTACAATAATTTTCATAATAACTGTAGTAACGTGAGTGGTGACAAGAATTTTTATATTAAGCATGGTAACTTTATTAATAATTTTCAGTATAAGATGAAATTCAAGAATGGTAACCAGAACGTTCATCCAAGTTATGCACACGATAGTACCAAGGTTGTCGTCATAGATATAAAAAATTTTTCATGCGAAAAACAACAAACCACTATGACGTAAGAAGAGCTTCCTAAAGGTAGATCTACCTTGGCTGATGCACGTCTGATGTTAGAAACATGGTTTCAGTACTGCACGATCACTGTCATGAATATTAAGAAATGGAAGTAAGTGTAATCAGTGTTAAGACGCAGCTGTTCCCAGCTTTATCACATTTGCTTTCCAAAATATTCTTTAGAAGCCCGTTTGGTTTTCAGAACAATCAATATGCATTTATTCAGTTTCCAATTTTCCTGGACAGTTGAATTTCTCGGAACATTATTTTTTATTGAATTTCCTGTTAAAAAGACTGAATCACAGGTAGCTGGTACTGTCACAATAAATTAAGAGTTCTAGGTACAGTGAAATTTAGTACCGTTATTGGTGATATTATTATCATATAATGGGTATATACGCATCCTATTGTATCGAGATAATTGCAAAGCGGGAAGTAACAGTTCAATGTAAATTTTTCACCTACTCACACTCGTTTAAATAACGAATGTTTAGATTCAGAAATGTCTGTTCCAGAGGATATTACTTATGACAGCGAGTCCAGGCGTATTTAATCCGTTCCAGGAATAAACGATGCAGTCAAGGATAACACAGTTACTCGTGCCATCATAAATGAAACATGAGTTCCTAAAATGAATATTCTATTTCATGTAATGGTGTCGGTTAAAATGGTCTCCCCTGGATCAGAAAGACTCCTTTTGATGGAAATATTCCTTCTGAATGAAATATTCTATTTCGAGGTACAATATGCAGTTATTAATAATAATCAACGAGTAGTATAAGTTTTCAATCCCTTAATTATTTATTTCTGATTCAGCATACATACATGATAGACGTTGAGGTATTTTTTCACTGTAGTATGATAATAGTTGCTAAAAGTATATCAGGTGTCACCAGTGAAAGGCGCACAAATTATCAAACCCATTAACGCTAATTTACCTAAAATTATAATCCCTAATATTAATGCCAGAGAGTAATTTGCAAACCTGTTTATAAAAGTATTATTATGTTTGAAATAGGTGTCATTAAAAGGGAAATGGGTCCTCATCATTCTTATTGCAGTGCCGGTCTTCATTGTCCCTGTAACACGCAGATGACATTTTGTTTGTGCTAGGTAGTCGTAGACACTTTAATTTTTTTATTTTCTTGGGAGGTGTTCATCGAATATCTTTGGCGAACAGTACATAGTATACTACCTACAGTACTCCATGTAGTCGTTTTGAGTTGTTCTGAATGTCGTTTGGGCCGAGATGCGCATCCAGCACGTTCGCTGGAATAACTTCCACTTTGCTGATATGTTATCCCATTATGGATGGGTGAGCTATTTTTATCTGTGCTTTTTTAAGGGGGTTAAGGCAGCCCAATTTGAAGTTAGTCTCTCTCAATGTGGGATGTTTTGTCTTAAAAGTTGATTTGAAGTTGTCCAAGTTGAAATAAATTATTGTGACATTCCAGGAACCAACACAGTTAATGGTGTCCAACAATACGTGTATTTAAAATTCCATGTAAGATTTGTGACAGCTTTTATATTGGTCAAACTGGAAAAAATACTGAAAAAGAGAACAGAGATTTATAAGCAATGTGTAAGATATGCACAGGTGAGCAGTGGATGCTTTGTATAGCGAGAACAATCACACAAACAATAGGGCAGCGGGGCCATATGCCAAAAGACACCTTTTTCTAATGAAGCACCGGAAAGGCATATCACTGACCCTATATTTTATAAGACAATTTTATAAAATTGTCTTGGTCGTATCATAAATATCAGTCAAGGCAGGTATTAACTTGATCCTACAATTTCAAAAGAAATTAGTAAAATGTTTAAATCTTACTGAAGGTAGCAGTTATATTGGAAAATGGATTATTATAAACTTAGTACCTGAGCATTAATGAGTTTTGTCGCTCATCCCCCTTTCACACCTGTCAAGTGTGGAGATTTAGTCTCCAAGGGTTTGATCGTTTATCCGTATTCTACCTCCTGCATTATTATGTACTGTGATTCCTTTCGTTAAAGGCTTAATAAAGTCGAAACCATTCAGGCACTACACCCAAACTCTTTATTTCTTCCATCTGTGGTTTATATATACATATATATATAAATAAAGGTTTTTTTGCCACGAAGAAAAAAAATGAAAAAACGAGTTAGCCGAGTACTTTCGGTCCTATTCGGACCCTTTACTGAGGCATACTGAGGCATGCCTCAGTAAAGGGTCCGAATAGGACCGAAAGTACTCGGCTAACTCGCTTTTTCATTTTTTTCCTTCGTGGCAAAAAAACCTTTATTTATACATAGCATCACGTTTTATATACTTCGTGATCAAGTTATTCATATATATATATATATATATATATATATATATATATATATATATATATATATATATAATGATCACATCACGTGTGGAACAGAAGAAAATTTCTGACTCATTTCTCGAAAGTATATCTTAGTTTAACTAGACCACTAAGCTGATTAACAGTTCTCCTTAGGCTGGCCCGAAGGGTTAGATTTTTTATTTGCAGCAACTAACTGGTTACTTAGGAACGGGACCTACAGTTTTTTGTGGGATCCGAACCACATTATGTCGAGGAATGAATTTCTAATCACCAGAAATAAATTCCTCTGATTCCACCGACGCGGCCCCGGGAAGCAAACTCGGGCTGCCAGATTGATAGTCGAGTACGGTATCCATTCATCCAGTGAGGAGCTAAATCTCTGACTCACATCAGGATTGAACCCAGGTCTTGTGTGACCTGGTTGACTGTGTTCTAGTCTTTCAACTGAAAAACTTGGTTCGATCCTGATTTGAGTCAGAAATGAATATATACATACGAGTATATATATATATATATACTATATATATATATATATATATATATATATATATATATATATATATATATATATATATATGTGTGTGTGTGTGTGTGTGTGTGTGTGTGTATATACATATATATATATATATATACATATATATATATTATATATATATATATATATATATATATATATATATATATATATATATATATATGGTAATGGAATTTCACCACTTATACTCACGTGACTTCTTATACTAACAAATATTAAGTCACAAGTACCCCTTGATATCCGATTCTCCTTAACTTGGGAATAACTTGCACGAAAGAGGAATTATGAATGATAATTACGTCTACCCACGGCCGTGTCTCTGCAGAAAGATAGACAAATGAATAAGGCAAGTGAGTTTAAGCGTGTAACGTGTCTTTCCATGTGTATGTGTGTGTGTGTTCGTATGCTATTTGTTGGTATAAAAAGCCCCATGTGCATAGGAGACAGAAGAATACACATGAATCTTTGTATTCGAAGTCATTAACACATAAGTGACTGAATTCCACACACGCGCGAGCGCGAGCATATATATATATATATATATATATATATGATATATATATATATATATATTATATATATATATATCTATATATATTTGAAATTCTATATATATATATATATATGTATTCTTAATATATATATATTATATATATATATATATATATATACATAATATTATATATCATATATATTATATATATATATATATGATATATATATATATATATATATAATATATTATATATATTATATATAATATATACATATATTATCTATAGGGTTATAATATTATATAGTGAGGTATATATATATTATAATATTTATAAAATATAATATGGTGAACGGAGAGCATCTTTATTAGTTGTGACTAGTTTCGGTGATTTATATTCGTCCGTCATCGGGCAATCAATATGGAATCTATGTTACTTTTAAAATTTATGTGGTAATGAAGCAAACTAAAACTACACATTACAAGAAACAATAACCTAAACACGCAACAAAACCTTAAGATACAGAGATAGAAATACTCAACGTTTGTTGTCAAAAAGAGTAGAAAAAGTCTAAAAACACAGCAATTCCATAGACCTTTCATTATTACAAAGAGGGGGTTTATCTCCTGGAGAAAGGGTTCTCAACGCTACCGTACTCCTAAGAGTAATTTTTGGGGTACGTGACAGCTTTCTTAAAATACTTCGATTCTGAATAACTGCAAACCTGTTTGTAGAAAGTAGATATTTTCCTGATATCACAGACTTATATTACCACTCATTCGAAATCCATTAAGATGGACCCTAGATCCTTTCCAGATGAATTGTACAAGAAGAATTCGTTGACTGTCAGTGACTCATCTGTTAAAAGATTCTTTCGATAGTTTGTCATTACCAGATTCTGGTCAACAATGGCAGGTTCTTATTCTGCTTTAGGAAAGAAATATGTGCGGAACATCCTGATGTCTCCTTCCACACCGCTGTGAGCAGGGATTCTTGGCACTGTGCTTGATTAAAAACAAGTTACGTTCACGTCTTGCAGTCAAAGACGACTTAAGAGTAGCTCTTTCAAAGACTGTGCCGAGGATTGACTTGCTGGTAGCAAAGAAACAGGCCCAACCATCTCACTGAATTAGTCTATACTTATATTTTAATGCAGTCACACATACTGACTTCCCACTCAGTAAGTAACTAGTTACTAATAACTAGTTGCGAGGCTTTACAATCAGCATTAGTTCGCAGTCAGTGGAACACAATGACTTCTTAATTCTCTTTTTTTTTCATGCTAGTGACGTTAGTCACGCACAGTAATTTCACCATTAGTGACTAGTTATAAGCTGTATATAGCACCATTACCTCAGTCACGGTTATTGGAAAAATGTGTCTGATTTACTTGTTTCATTATCTTTATTATATGCTATTCACAACACATTGACTTACCTATCACTGTTACTAGTTGCAACTAGCTGCAAGCAGAACGAGTTCGCTGCCACAATGATCGAAAACTGTCTGATATAGTTGTGTTTTAGTAAATGTATTGCATATTAGCAGTCGGTCACACAGTGTTTCCCCTATGAAGTTCTAGTTCAACAAAACCTAATGGTGACATACTCTCATTAATTGAAAATTTTGTCTGCTCCGCATATATAGTACAATTTAAACCTAATGAATTCAGTAAAAAAAACATGAATTTCTTTTTGCCCTTCCTGATGCTGTACTGTGAGTAAGGGATACGTGACCAATACTGAAAGCCTTCAAGAGGTACATATTAAAAAGTTGAGAACCGCTGTCCTAATGTATATATAGATTCAACCACTCCGAGCTCCATTCCGTTGGCTCTGCAACTAAAACGGCAGAACACGAATTTATAGGATGGTCATATTCGTCAGTGTTGACGAATAGCGCTAAATGGTGGTTTGTTTAATGACCTATTAGTCCTAACAGATATTCAAAGATGTTCGAAGATGCCAATCCTGAACAGCAGCTTTGATTTTCCGAGGTACATTGCACTACAGCAATGACACTTGTACTTATACACAACAGATGACTGCAGCTCAGTGGAAATCATATCCTTGATCCTGAAGAACTTTTGCTTATATACCACTCGAATGATTATTTGCGGGTAGAATTCATGCAATAGTTTGATTAACCTTTTCTTTACATTAAACGACCTATTTCCAACAACCGCAACAGCGACAGTTATTGGTTGTGGAAGTAATAATTTTTGAAGCTCCTTTCCTATATACATATTCGTAAATTTTTGCTACAGCCATTGAAATAAAAGCACTGCTTTATGAAATTAAACTCAAAGTCCATACTAACGTAATTTGGACATTTATTAGAAGCTCTTGATGTTATGGTCGTAGTCAAATTTCTCTTAAACTGAATAGAAATAAATGCGGACATTTTGGTGGTCAAATCCGTGAAAGTTGGTTTCCTATAAAAAGATGTAATAAAACCATTTTCATTGTGACTGATCAATATATCAAGAAAGGCCAGCTTTCCTTCTGACTCGGTTCCGAAGTGAATTCGATATTGCTGAGCTTTGAGTTCAAGTATTCTAAAATGGGACATGTGGTCATTAGATCTAAAGATTAAGAATGTATCATCAACATATCGCCTGTACACCAGAGGTTTGAAATTTTCCGGACATTCATTCAACCACTCTGCTCATTATGAGCAAGGAAAGTAACGGCTAGTGCTGGTTGTAAGGGGCTACCCATACCTACGCCGTGTACCTGTTTATATACATCTTTGTGATAATTGATGAAACTGATGTTTAGAGAACTTTTCAATTTTATCGGTATCTTTAAACAAATCATTAACACATATTTGTTTCTATATTTTAAGATTTTGCTCCATGTTTAGGTTATTGTGTCTTGGAGTGAAGAGGACTTGGGAGGAACCTGTTAGGGGAGGAAGATCAAGAGGGAGACAGAGAATTAGATGCCGAGACAAAGTGAAGGAAGATATGAGAGAAAAGGTTTGAGTGAGGATGATGCCTTTGATAGAAGGCAGGGGAGAAGGTGCACTTGGCAATCGACCTCCTAATGTAGAGATAACGGTGGAAAAGAAAATATATTCCATTATAGATTGCACGATGACGGAGGGATGTAAATTTCCGAAACTAGTCGCAAGTAATATAGACGCTCTTCTTTCAAAAAGATTTCCACAGAAATCTTCTATTGTTGATATGAAAAGTTAAGTATATCTTAGTTTAACTAGACCACTGATTAACAGCTCTCCTAGGACTGACCCGAAGGAGTAGATATTTTTGCATGCTAGGAACCAATTGGCTACGTAGCAACGGGATCTTTTGTGGATCAGAAACACATAATCGAGAAATGAATTTCTAATCACCAGAAATAAATTCCTCTGATTCCATGTTGGCAGAGCGGGGAGTCGAACTCACAACTACTGAATCAGTAGGCGAGCAAATAACCCACTCGTCCAAAGAGGAACTTTATGGAATATGTATGTGTATATATATATATATATATATATATATAAATATATTTATATATATTATATCATATATATATATATATACGTATATATGTATACATATAGTTTACTTCCATTAAGCCTATATCCTTCATGAAGATGGAGATAAACAGTCTTTTTTGCATCCCCTATAGTGTTTAGGTCCTTTTGGCAGGTAATAACGTTTTCCACAGTGAAATTTGTTTTTTGTGAAGTATACATATTTTTACTTTTATTCATTCACCTCATTGTGAAGTATACATATTTTTATTTTTATTCATTCACATCTAGCCAGCGTCCAGTAATATTCAAACCAGTCGTGGAATAGGAATAAATCCGTTGAGCACTAAGGACATAACACAGGGGGAAATGGGCAGCTAGATAGACCCTTCCTAAGCCTAGTCTTAAGACCTATTCTACCTTAACCATACTGGCTGTATGTCTGTTTTCAGAATGACCTGCCAACGGGGAGAACCTCTACCCCAACGCGATTGCCGGGCAACCTAGCTCGGCCTCACTCCTTCCTGGTTGCTTATCCGAGACAGACCTGTCTCCGCCTAACTAGGCCTAACCAAGCGTTCCCTGGCACACCCAACAACTCAGACAAAGCCAGACTCCATTTCAGAAGATCAAGCATTCAACCAAAAGGCATCCAGGTATGTCTGAGTTACATTCATATAGCCAGTTCTTTTCCTTCAAGCCAACCCAACTCTCACTCTTTGTCCTACCTAGCACGCACTTTTCCCTTGTGACTTGCCCAAGATCTACGAAGATAATCAAGTAAGAATTAGATTTCTCCCACCATTATAAGCATTGGGTTTGATTTAAGGATAAATTCCCTCCACAGTGCTTTATTAGATTTTGCGACAGAAACCATCACATTGCTCGAGTGTAACCTAGAATTTTATTTCCAGATGTCTGCTGACATGATTCCAGTGCTCCATTTCCTTGCCAAGGGTACACCTACCATAGGAGTTACCAGGCCCAGAGGGCTCCATTTGCATTAAACTTTTATTTGAATAGCCGGTCTTGCACAGAAATCTCGAG
>NC_087213.1:29948784-29991284 GCF_015104395.2 Macrobrachium nipponense
TTTCTGTCATTCGTAGGAGAGCATAATCTTGCATATTTCGCTGCTTCGGCCAAGTAACTTAGTATTTCAGTTATAGGTCACTTACACGTGGCAGATACACATCACGGCTAGGGAATAAATGTGATGTATTTCTATGACCCTCGAGCAGTCTCCACCCTGAATACAAAATCTTTTGATCGTTACGAAATCATTGTTCACATAATTTCTAAATGTACCTCACACTTCATGCCAGTCAACTCTTAAAACTAAGCATCATCGATTGTGATGAAAACTCTCTTTTCTATATCAATATGCATTTCAATACCAGGTTGCCAAGACATGAGAAATAAACATATTTGTGAATTCGAGAGCAATAGTTTAACTTGGGTCTAAAAAAAAAATGTGCCATCCTCTTCCTTGTTCTGGAGGTGACTTTTTAGTAACTGGTTCCAAATATTCCATTTCCATTTTCATTTTCTCTTTTCACTGATCGCTTTGTCAACTGTTGCCAGCCTTGAAAATGCAACTTAGGGGAGGTATAAAATATCGCCAATTGTAATAAAACTAACTATGGGTACTACCTCTCACTGATTCATACGAGTATATAAGTACATATGTATACTATATATATATGTATATGTATATATATAATATATATGTAAGCGAATACCACAGGAAAATTATACTTATGTACTCAACTGGATCAGTGTGAGGTTACATAGTACCCATAGTTTTATCACAATGAGCGACATTTCACACCTATTCTTAAGTTGAATTTTCATTGCTGGCAACAGTTGACTTGGTGATCATTAAAAAGTGAAAATGAAAATAAAATATTTGAAAATACTAAAAAATTCACTTCAAGAACAAGGAAGAGGATGGCTAAAAACCAACTGTGAGCAACAAGTGTCTCGAAATGACCAGTAAATGAAAACCCAGAGAAGAAACAGCTTAACAAAGCCATCAAGAAGTAAACAATTGCGAGTTTCAGGGTTTAACTATGGTACTCTTTATCGTGAGGCATATGTTAAGGTTTCTAATATAGAGCACCTACCTGAAAGTGTTATTAGCAACTCTACGTAAGTTCAGCTGTGGAAGTATCTCTCTCTCTCTCTCTCTCTCTCTCTCTCTCTCTCTCTCTCTCTCTCTCATTCTAATGCTAAGCTAAAAATATACTATTTATTTGGCAAATCTATCATAATACTGGTTAAAGTAGGAATAAGCAAAGAACATGTGTTATGGACCTTTCCTTCAAATAAAATAGAAAATGGAAATCAAAGTCCCTTTCCACCCATCGTCACTAATTATTTCCTCTTAACCTCAGTAAGTCTATAACACAATTTTCAAGTTCCTACTATGAGATTCAGGGTCTCTGTAACACGGTTTTTTGGACTTTGCTCCTTGTCAAAGCATCGGATGTAGCTGAAAGTTGACATATGTATATTTTACAACCACACACAAATTTTGTCAGCATTATCAATAACCTAAACCCGATAGTTTTAATTTTTATAGAGTAAAAATGATCATGCCGGAGCCATGGCCAATGATTACGAGCCAAGAGTCGAAAAACATTCATTACGTAAGCAAGGTAAACAAACGCCTCTTGACTAAATGTTGCCCCGCCCATCCACCAGACAGAAATTCCATTGGCTCTGAAACCCAAAGACTTTATGAATGGCAGAACGATACATAGATGTGCGTGGGGTATCAGTGCAAGCGTAGTAATACTACTGTGGCAGTAGTGCCGCAACAGTATAGCATAATATAGATGAATTAAACGTTTAGGCCAACTACTGGGATCCTTGAGGATCATTTAGCACTTCTTAGTTTTTATTGCCAGAAGTTAAATTTTCTAATCCAACAATGCCCATGGTAGCCTTCCGTGTTATCCTGAATTATAACGAGGCGAAAGTGGGTGGAGCCTCATGAAGTCACCATTCTGACGATAATTATTGGTGAAGGTTTAAAGCCAAATACGGTACCGGCTATTTTTTTTCAGTAAATAGGTAGATAGCCAAATAAAAATTGCTTTACATTGGATATAGCAGTTATCAAATCAAGCTTGTTTACTATGTTTTTGATAATTACCAACTATTCCCTACATCTTGTCAATCTGATTGTGACCTATAAAGTAGACTGTAATTTCTTTGGAAACTTATTTTGGGAGTTAGACTAATATCGAAGTGTTTTTGTATTTATTAACATATTTTGTTGGTTTGTTCATTATGACAATTATCAGTGGAGAGGTTCCAGAGTTCATAAAGGTGTACTGCTTTGCTTGTATTTAAATTTTTTTGGATGTCATTAATGCCCAAGGTTTAGCCTTCGTTACGTATAGCCAATCATCCATCGAGAAAGAGGGAAGAAATGCTGTCATAAGTTACGTAACGAGTGCGTTCGAAACCTTTTCTCTGAGTAAGTTGGCCCATCTTCAAAAAAGGTCACTTTTACATTGTAAGTACCAAATTTATTCAACCTACGTAGTGCAGAATACACTCAAAATTTATGTGTTGATATAATATGTATTCTGAATAAGCGTTATATTTATGAAATGCATAGATAAAAAGTTATTGCGAAAAAAACCGTGTTACAGAGGCCCTGAATCTCATAGTAGGATCAGTTCCAATTACCTGATCACTTCCACATACGCCATTTTCAATGCTCGCTTAACTAGGAGCATATCCACCCCAATCAATCATGGAACCATTGAAACATTTCTGGAGAAAAACGGAACAATCTCTAATACTCCCCAGTTTATGAACATACTAAAATACATGATATAAATGGTAAACAGTAATTAAAAATAACACGGTCTGCAAAGGAAAGCTCATAATTGTTAATAATTTTCCAGATTATGCTTTCCAGCGTGACCAATACGTCCTCTGTGCTTGGCGGGTCACACCAGAGTGATCTAACACAAGGCTATTTGCACCAAGCATATCGTAACGAACGTATGGACGGACATTTCCGTTTCACACCTTCGATTCTGATTGTATCCAGACAAAAGAGCTCCATAGCGTGAATTTCCACCACGCCATGTGATGCTTTATCTAAGCGCCCTGTTCAGGTCATCGATCGACCCCTCTGCTTGGTGTGACAGGCCAAGCAAAGAGGATGTATTGGTCACGCTGGGGATCATGATTCACATTCGCTTCAAGTGAGTAGTCTGAAAAATGACTAACTTTTATGAACTTTAGTTTGGAGAATGGGTTACGTTTTATTACTGTTGACCACTTATGTGTTTTAGTATGTTCATAAACTGGGGACTAATAATGATGGTTCCGTTTTTCCCCAGGAATGTTTCAATGGTCGCACAATTGACTAGGGTGGATATGCTCCTAGTTAGAGAGTATTTGAAATGGCTTTTGTAGAGGTCAGGTAATTGGAACCTACCCAAGGGCATTGAAAATTGTATGTTACAAACTTACTGAGGTTAAGATGAAATTATTATTAATTAAAGGGACTTTGATTTCCATTTTCTATTTCATCTGAAGTAAGGGTTCATAACCCGTTTTCTTTGCTTATTCCTATTTTAACCAGTTTTATGTTAGATTTGCCTAACACATTGTATTTTTGTAGCTTAGAGAGAGAGAGAGAGAGAGAGAGAGAGAGAGAGAGAGAGAGAGAGAGAGAGAGAGAGAGAGACCTCCACAGCTGAAATTCGAGATGCCAACAACATTTTCTCTTTTAGAGGCCTTAAAAGGTTTGGTGGCAGCGGTGGGATGTTACGACTTATCTCCATATATACTTAATACATACATACTACGTTACATATAAATAAAGGACTTTGTCACTGAGCTCTTCTTTAAAGTTGAAGAGGGAACCAACTAATAGGAAAAGGCCACAATCATGTAAATAAGCAAGACTGTACTTCATTAAAATACAGAAACTATTAAAATGAGAGCTTACGGTCGAAAGCTCCTATTTCTTATCATTTTTGTTTGTGAAAATCGGCTTACTCGTATGTTTAACTGTGGATTTTTACTTATTGCTACTCACAGCACAGTGATGCACCATAGAGACCCAACTGTTTAACACACGTATACATATCTTGACGGAACCGTGAACCTTGTGACACTCCAGTTAATAGGATGATCAGAATCGCAAATGTTGAAATAATGTATTCGATATTTGGGCAGTTCTTGCAAGTTTCATTCGTAGTCCTGGTGACTTTCCAGTTTGTGCATAATACTTTTTTTTCAGTTGTGAAGAATTTATATATCTATGATATATATATAAATTCCTCACAACTGTGAAAAAAAAAAATTATTATGGACAAACTGGAAAGTCCCCAGTACTACGAATGAAACTTGCAAGAACTGCCCAAATATCGAATACATTATTTCAACATTTGCCATTCTGATCATCCTATTACCTGGAGTGTCACTAGGTCCATGGCTTCGCCAACGACAGTTAAAAGAATGTCACTCAGCCTTTTTTATCAAGTCAAACATTGTTTTAACTTGATGTTTTCATAATTAAAGTATTGTTAGAAAACAAACATAAACCAAGAAATTAATATTCGGTTAAGCATGTTTCTCAGTTCATTCTTTTTTCTTTAAATCTTCAACTGGAAACCCTTCTGGGAAGTCAAAAAACTATAAACCCATGACAGCTCCAAAAGGAAATCAAGAGAGAGAGAGACAAGCCATATGAAAGTTATAAATTAAAAAATTAATTGAATAAGAATAGAAAATAAAACAGTAACAGACACACCTGAAATCAGGAGACGTCATCAGCAAGCAGGAATTGACTTGCTCATCACTTAAACATTTGGAGGTCAGAAGAATCCACAAAACCACTAGGTAATCCACTCCACATTTTAGGTGTAACCAAGATAAAACTCCCAGCAAATTGAGTAATATTAACCTGGAACTTGAAAACGATATACTGTTTGCTGCAGATGCCCCTAGCACTGCCAGCAAAAACATTCTAGGTCAGGTAAATAAGAGTGCAGAGAATGCTTTCGGTTGTAGTATATTTTATCTTATGCAACAAACATAATGAACTCGCTTTACGTCAAGGCCTCAATGCACTATAACGCTAATCATCCACTGCGCTCTTCTCTACCTGACTTAGCTGTTTTTACTCACAACACTAGACGGGCTGCCGCCGCAAAGAGTGTGACGTTTTCTGGTTCAAGTTTAATACTACTCAATTTGCTAGAAGTTTATCTTGGCCACAACTAAACATGGAGTAGTTTACCTTGTGCAGGTTTGAAATCCTCTGATCTCCAAAAATAAAGTTGGAAGAAAATTTATTCCTGCTTACTGCTGACGTCTCCTGGATTTTCCATTAGCTTTTCTCTCTCTCTCTCTCTCTGCCTTGATGGAAATGAGTGGAGAAGGCGCATTGGGCAACCGACCCCTTAACGTAGGAATAACAGTGGGAAAGAAGAAAAGTTACAGAAAGAAACCATGGTTTATCTTATAAGACAAAACGTGAGGAGTTTGAAAGGAATTCTCCCCTTGAATAATAATTTTGTATATTGTATGGTTACCTTTCCGTAATTTTTAGCTTTAAGTATGATGTATGAATTTGTAACTGGATTATCTTTGATTACCTATCATCTGGGATTCTTGTTCCTTTTGTTCACTTCTTGATTATTGCTGGCATCTGCATATATGCCTTAAAATTTTATCTTTCTTTGCACTGCGTGAGATGCACTGACGGCAATAAACCCCTAACGGAGATTGTGAGGACTGGGTATCTTTCAACCTTGTGTTGCTAATTACAGCAAAGGTGTACCTACTACCGATGCGAGCCAAGGATGTGATAAACCTCCCAATTTGACATCTTAACCCAGCCTAACACAGATGGGTAATTTATGGGTGAGGTTTACTTATTTATACATACGGACTAATCTAGTCAGTCTTTATTACCGTGAGGGTTGGATGGTGGTTGGAACCGAAAAAATCCAGTACGGTGCTGACAAACCATTTCTTCACCACTAATCATATTTGGGAATAAAAAACAAAAGTCGGAAATATCTTTCCAAGGCAATGAGGTTAGATTTATGGAGGTTTCTTGACCATACATACCCATTACTAATCCGTGAAGCCAGATCAGTCTTGGAGATCTCCCGAGAAAGATGGGCAGAAAGACCTTCGGAGAGGACTGACGCTGACCGGAAGAAAAGTAATTCTTCATCGTTTATGGCTATTTTCTTTCTTTCCTTCTGCTTGTTTTCTTTCAGAAAAGACTCAGACCTTCTCCCTGAGCTATGTACATTACTATTTTCAATTTCAATGCAATAAAAATACAAAGATATATAAAACAGGCCAACACATTGAAACAATTCCCAATTCCATACACCGTTTTAATAGAAATTGAGAGTAAACATGCTCAGATTTCAGGCTATGACCTAAATATAAATAAAAATCGATGCTCACAACTTCTCACAGCAAAGGTATGTTCATAATTGACTCCCAAACCAACGTTGTATTCTGCATCAAATGTTGAAAAATATGTTCATTCAAAACTATGATTTTCCCCCCCTATCTCCTTGTCTCAATAATTAATATAAAACTTGACCTTTTTCATACACACACACACACACACATACATATTTAATGTGTGTGTGTGTGTGTGTTTATTGGCGTAGTTAGTGCTGACATGGTCTAAGAAAGACGGATTCTGGCCTCTTGGCAGCTCGTAAAAAGACTTGATCTTAAATAAACCATATGTAATGAAAAGATAATTCTAGTCATTTTTTACTGATATTCGAGACAAATTATGCAATGTGCTAACAGGAAACCTAAATTATCTTCCTGAATATTTCTTCCGCTTCTCAAGCTTGACATATTCGCTTAAGTGTAGCTTGACTGCTTCTTATTGCCTTTGCTTTATGCTATATTGCTTTACGCAAGTACATTTGTAACAGGACCTCTTTCCTACTTTCTACCAAGAAATATTTCGAAAGGTTGTATGCAGCTTTTAGTTTTTCTGTAAAGGGCAACTACTAAGATGGCTTTGTCTGTCCGTCTGCACTTTTTCTGTCCGCTCTCAGACCTTAGAAATATACTGTGGCTAAAGGGCTTCAAATTATGTTAATCATCCACCCTTCAATCATCAAACATCACAAATTGCAGCCCTATAGCTCAGTAGTTTTTGTTTTATTTCCAGTTAAAGTTAGCCATGATATTGCGTCTGGCAACGCTATAAGACAGACCACCACCAGGCCGTGGCTGAAAGTTTCACGGCCCGCTGCTCCTACAGCATTATCCGCTATACAGTAAACTCGATTGCGCCGAAGAAACTTCTGTGCATTTTATTCTTGTATATTATGACTCTGCGGGACTTGGTGAAGAGCCTCACCGTCTATGCTGCCTGAAAAATACAGGGCTCTGTGTTCCTTAGTCACAGATGCAGCAGCCTATTAAACACCTACCTTTGACGTCAGACAGGCGATTGTTGATGTGCCACCATTAATGCCTCGTTTTCTTTCTTGTGACTGAAGAATGACAAAGACAATAACAGTTAGAAAATGTGCCTTATCATCATAAGCCAGTTGCTTTAGAAGCAACCTAATTTCCTCCAGTCTTCCAACGGCTTCCCTTTTCTCATTACAGATTTCTATAGATTAAATTTTGCAGCACGTACGTGGCGCTAATCCCCTTTCGACTCTCACGGTAAAATAGACAAACTGTACGTAGTGCGCACATTCATTTGAATAACATAAGAGGTAAGATGTCGAGATGAACTGCTTACGTAGTCGGGTAAACAGATAAGGTATTTTTGCACAAAACAATGCAACATAAATCAAGCTAATATATTTGCCTGATTAATAGCTAGATTAATCTACCTTATTTTATGATGGGTGAGTTTCAATTGAGAGATGTTACTAATAATCGCAGTAGCGTAAGGCCACAACTCTTCACTGATTACAATCACAATAATTTCCGCTGAGTCATGTTGATGCATAGACAATGAACTTGGGACGGATGCGTGGGAAGAACAGTTTAGCAAATCGTATACAACACACACACGCAGAAGTACAGTCATTTTTCCCGCAAAAACGAAACCTAATGCGTTTAACATCATCAGGCTACATGACTATTGTCTAGCAGTCACCTGTTAGGTAAGGAAACCACATTTCAATTTGGAGTTATTGTCTTTGCAGTTCAATAGTTTTGTTTTTGTTTTCTTCTCATTCCATCTTAGATCATCGTCTCACAACATTAAGTACTAGTAGTCTCTTCTACGTTCCTAGGTTGTGTAATTGTTGGATTGTACCATGAAAATTCGCTGTAATTACATTTTATGTTATTAGTTATGATGTACGGGAGCATCACTATGAACGTTACTGGAACGTATCCTGAACGCACCGATGTGGGATGGTCTTTCTTTTTTTTTTTTTTATTTACATTATTTTTTTCACGATGGCCTTTCTTTTTATTTTTTTTATTTACTTTATTTTTTTTCACAATTTCATTGTTGGGACAGGTTTGTTCTGTTCCGGTCCAGTGGTAAGGGGATTCCATTGTCTTCAGGTTCCTCGGTGAACTACAGCGGCCATACCCAGTGGAATATAAATGCCTTGTCTCTGGACGTGACTTTCTTTTATCATTCTTTCACAGAGTATTTTTATCTAAAGGTTACTTCTGTTCCTTGGTAGTAATTATAATGATAGCGAGATGCTAATGGAACTGGTATGTTAAACGTCTGTAATTTATGTATATACAATTCATTTAGTCAGTTCGTAGTGCTTTGACGAAATGTGTGTACTTTGTTGACCCTTCCTTAGCCCTTGTTTAATAGCATATTCCCTAACGATAACAATTGTAAATGGCAAAAATAAGACCGAGATAAGAACTGACAAATCGTAAAGTAAGTCACCTCCAAGTCACCTGGTAATCGCCAATGCCGCCAAACGAGCAAAATATATGTTCAGCAACTGCCAACAATCTTCAGTGGCCATGATGAGATTCACACAGTCCATGCAAAAGATAAAACTTTGAGATTTCATGGAAAGACTAGACGCAAATGAAAAGTTCACTAACAATGGCATCCATCTCAATAGTCTCATTCTACAAATACTGAAAAATGAACAATAATTATGCTCCCTTCAAGGTCAAGTAATAGAAAAATTTGAGTTACGTTGACCAAATATGTACTAATGAATATTCACCTTAATGCCAAGCTAGCCGAGATATCATATATAGGTCCTTATGGCAACCGTCCTGAAAGGTCAAGATGATGCGGGGAGGGTAAATGACGGAGATATGAATCATATTAATGTATGAGAAGGAGCGGTACCACCAAGGACGGGAGGAAGAAAATGTTATCTGTGATGAAAATCTAGCTCAACTGGGAGAAGCACGTGCGCGACGCCCACCATGGCCACTGTCGGTACATAATAGTACGACGTTACCGAGGCGCATTTCCGAGCATGAAGACACATGTGAGGTGAGAACTGTAATAGCAAAAGCAATGTTCATACAACCACTTAAAATTCTTCCAGCAGAGCAGACCAAGAACTGGTTTTTGAAAAAAAGAAAAATTACGAAATGGCCACCTCTGACGCATCTCTTGTCAACAACCTGAGAGGAGGTTAGTTTTTCTATTGCCACTCATACTTTAAATTTAAAATGCACAAATTTGGGTATAAGTTCATATAATAAACATTTTTCAAGAAAAATCAAATCGAGTTTTGAAGACTTAGAGCAGTCTCCCGTCTCCGTATTTCAATCCAAGTTCGTCTTCCTTTGCTGTTTGTTATTATTCCTACTAATATTACTAATGGGTCCCTTTCGCTCTCCATTTCCAACTTTTTATTCTCACTTTAAATTCATCTCTATCAGCGAAGGTTATCACGTATGTTTGTTTGTATGGTGTTTTTACGTTGCATGGAACCAATGGTTATTCAGCAACGGGTCCAACGGCTTTACGTGACTTCCGAACCACGTCAAGAGTGAACTTTTATATCATCAGAAATACACATCTCTCACACCTCAATGGAATGTTCGAGAATCGAACTCGCTGCCACCGAGGTGGTACGCCAACACCATCCGACTACGCCACTAAGGCGCTGTTATCACGTATGTATGTGCAACTTTCCTAAGTTATTCCTGCAGACAACTGCGATAAAAGAAAACATATTTTGGTTGGCCGGAAAGGGGGGAAAAACGGCAATACATTTCAAGGCTAACTGAACCACTATTCATTCCTCTCTCCGCAAGTGGTGGTTGCATAGTGATGTCAATTTATACCATTAAGCTTCGTGTATCAATTTGCTGTTGGAGGAAGAGAATGTCATAGTTAAAAAACATATAACAAATTTAACAGGGCATAGATACAAATTCCTCATATCGCAAAAGCCAACTTTTCCAGATATTTCGAAGACATTTCGGATAATCTTAAATGTTAGAATGTTTACGAGATATAAGTACTGTATATATATATATATATATATATATATATATATATATATATATATATATATATATTATATAAAGCGTGTTCACTTTAAAAAAATCATCAGCGGAAAGAATCTCCACAAGGATTGCCACCATGGAGAAAAAAAAAGAAGAAAAAAAAGTCTTGGCGCTGTCGTTAGGATTCTTCTGGTGATGTTTAGTCATAACTAGTTTGACCGATTTTGACCGATACAAAGGAACAAAATGGTGCATGGGTATCAACGCCCCCGTAGGAGGATAGTGCCGTCAGTGCACCTCACATGGTGCATAGAAGACATTTTGCTAAAGGTCGCTGCACCCACCTTTTAGCAAGAGCCCGTGCTGGCTTAAGGCCAGCTTAATCTCAATCTCAAACAACATTTTAGCCTTTTACTTTACCTTCATCCCACCTGTCTTTTATACCTTGCTGTTCAACCCTCCCTCTTTTCAGCCTACCTATATTATTATTATCGTTCAGATCATGGACCCTATTCATACGGAACAAGCCCACAGAGGCCACTGACTTGAGTTGCAAGCTTCCAAAAAATACGGTGTTCATTAGAAAGAAGTAAAAGAAAGTAACAACCTACAGAAAGAAGATATAATTTAGAATATAGAAAAAATAATGATGATAAATAAATCATCAACATGTACATAGTAAAAAGCAAACGATCTGCATCCGTATCATAATCACGAAGTAGTCACGAGATTTGCAAGTCGCCTGAGGAAGGCCCGACGGAGGAAGGTGCGCTCGGTAAAATGCAAGCTTCAGGTTTCGCGGTGGCGGTGAGGCGCCTTCCTACAGGAGGAACCTTGAGCCGCCCTAGGTTGCCAGCTAGCTCTAGATCTGGCGAGTTTTTACACATTTTAGCGCCTGTTTTCCCTGTTTGCCGAGTCAGCGCTTTTAGGGGGTTGTGGGGGCACCTTTAGGATAGTTCTAACGCGTTTCCAGCAGACGGCATTTATATATAATAATAATAGTAATGATAATAGCGTACACGTTTCTTCGTTTCAGCATGTAAATTATAAAGTAGCTGTCAAATAAATGAACTTTGGGCAACTGCTTTATAATTTACCTGCTGAAACGAAGAAAGTTCATTATTATTATTATTATTATTATTATTATTATTATTATTATTATTATTATTATTATTATTGTACAGAAATGCCGTCTGCTGGAAATGCGTTAGATCTATCCTAAAGGTGGCCCCACCCCACCCCTATAAAAGCGTTGACTGGGCAAACGGAAAACAGGCGCTAAAATGTGTTAAAACTCGCCAGATCTAGTCCCGTTCATTTCAACGAAGTTTGCGTCGAAGAGGGTCTTCTTCCAAGATATAATAATAATAATGCTTGGATTTTCTCCCAACCACTCAGTGAAGATGTTGCATTTCTCACATACAACTGAAGGTCCGTGGAGCACTAGTGTGGTCCTTGATGACATTTTGGATGGTCCACAGGACGTTCACTGCATTTGGTACTAAACTGGACTGTTACATATATTTCTTTAATGCATTGAAAATTCGCTACAAAGTCTTATCAAGATAAATAATTGGCTATTCATTTTACCGTATTATTCCTACTCAAAATATTTAATGGCAATCTTCAGTGGTTGTATCACCAGTCCCTAGTCCTTAGAGTAGCACACTCGAAACGCTTGGCCTCAATTATATTCTAGCGAAGCGTGATACTGATGAAAACATTGAACAAACTGAAAAAATACAAAACTCAGGATGATTCCGGTACATTTCAAGGAATGGAGGCCTCAGCAGTAGATCTTTACGCATTTGAAGATTTTGTTGTTCCGGAACTAAATGTCGAACTTTTTGATAACAAGTCACTATTAAACTGACACAAATTTAGATTTACCTAATGTTGATATATTTGATATGATTATTGTAATTATATTGTATCGTTTCCACTTTGGTAGATCCTGCGGTTATTGTTCGTTTCAGAATTTCGTCACTGAAAAAACAAAACTGGGTAACAAATATAGAAAAAGTTAACAAATACAGAAAATGAAGACATTAAATTACCTTGTCATTCAGAATATTTTAGCGCTATGTTTAGTTCTTTTGTAAAGTTATCTAGCGTATTTGGAGGCTCATCTAGCACGTTTTCAAAATCTGAGGATGGCAACCCTGCCACCTCGGCCACAGCCACACACGGACACCTCAGTCACCTCAGTCTTTCTTCGCAGGCAGTAGAATGTGGTCGTGCTCTGGGGTGCCCGTCTCTATTGCACGGTGACATCAACGCGTCCTCCTGTTCCTGCTCGCTTCGCTAGGTATGTAGGTTGCATCACCTTTGGATCAAGAAAAATTGGATGACTGCAACGTACTTCAGTACGTAGAATATTTAAGTGTGCTTTGATAAAAGAGAAAGTTAATTGCAACTTGATGACCTGGCGCGATGTAACTGAAATATTTCTCCGGAATCACGCGTGTTGTCAAGGATTTAAGTATCGTAAAATGATGGAGATGTAATGACTAGTTGTTGTGTTTTATGTTTTAACTGGACGATGGGTAGCAAGAAAATAATAAGTAAACATAAAACAGTCTTTCCAATGACGAAATTCTTACTTCTAAAGCGAATGCCCTCAGGACATACCAAGTCCAGAGCTGACGTGTGCACTACAATTTCCTGAGTGGCCTCAAGGCCGGATGAAATCCCAACAAAAACCTTCCTATAATGCCGTTAATGCATAATTGATAAAAAATTATATCGATCACTGGGAAGTAAATTAACCTGCTGCAGCTATGTTGGAGATGAAATAATAAAAAAATCTCTGAATACTGAGGGGTTAATAACTATGATGCAAGATATAAGAATCTAACTTTTTTTTTTTTTACTCAGCTCAAAAACGATACTTTGTGTTTCTCGGTCATGTTCTCAAAACACTGGCAAACGTTAGAAGCGTTGTTAGAGGCCATCTTCAGAATCGAATTGCTGCCGCATGTGACAGAAACGTTTAAAGCAAAAAAGTATTTTTATGTATCTTCTGGGAAGCTTAACAAAATCACATTTTATTACGCTCCGCCTACCTTAGTCACGTGTTGTTTTTACTAATGTACCAGATTAAATCAGGAGATTCTGGCTACTACCAAATACAGTAACAGAATTTCTACGCATATATTTTATGTTCCTTGAAGTAAAAAAAAAAAAAAAAATGACAGGAGAAACGTCATTTTTGGCACGAAACAATACTAAATCAATCACGCAAATTGTAAGTATATTGCTGTCGTCAATGAGATGTTCTTTTCTGTACCGTGACTAAGGTAGGCGTAGCGTAATAAAATGTGATGTTGTTAAGCTTCCCAGAAGATACATAAAAATACTTTTTTGCTTTAAACGTTTCTGTCACATGCGGCAGCAATTCGATTCTGAAGAAGGCCTCTAACAACGCTTCTAATGTTTGCCAGTGTTTTGAGAACATGACCGAGAAACACAAAGTATCGTTTTTTGAGCCGAGTAAAAAAAAAAAGTTAGATTCTTATTTCTTGCATCATAGTTATTAACCACTCAGTATTCAGAGATTTTTTGGTTATTTCATCTCCAACATACTAGCTGTAGCAGGTTAATTTACTTCCCAGTGATCGATATGATTTTTTATCAATTATGCATTAACGGCATTATAGGAAGGTTATTGTTGGGATTTCAGCCGACCTTGAGGCAACTCAGGAAATTGTAGTGCATGTGCACGTCAGCTCTGGACTTGGTATATCCTGAGGGCATTCGCTTTAGAAGTAAGAATTTCGTCATTGGAAAGACTGTTTTATGTTTACTTATTATTTTCTTGCTACCCATCGTCCAGTTAAAACATAAAACACAACAACTAGTCATTACATCTCCATCATTTTGCGATACTTAAATCCTTGACAACACGCGTGATTCCGAAGAAATATTTCAGTTACATCGCGCCAGGTCATCAAGTTGCAATTAACTTTCTCTTTTATCAAATCACACTTAAATATTCTACGTACTGAGTTCGATTCTCGGCAATTCCATTGAGGAGTGAGAGATGTGTATTTCTGGTGATAGAAATTCACTCTAGACGTGGTTCGGATGTCACGTAAAGCCGTTGGTCCCGTTGCTGAATAACCGCTGGTTTCATGCAACGTAAAAACACCATACAAACAAACAACTTCTTTGGCTTGACAGGATTCCCAAGTGATTACTTATTCTGGAAGTGATTGCATAATCAGCCCTGTACGGGTTGTCATCACGGACGGCAAGTTCCTCTTTATCCCGAGCAACAGCGGGTACTTAAGCAGCTAGTATATGTATATAATTTGAACTTTATATATATATATATATATATATATATACATATATACATACACACACACACACACACACACACACACACAGACACACACACACACACACACACACATATATATATATATATATATATATATATATATATATATATATATATATATATATAAAGTTCAAATTATATACATATACTAGCTGCTCAAGTAACCGCTGTTGCTCGGGATAAAGAAGAACTTGCCGTCCGTGATGACAACCCGTACAGGGCTGATTATGCAATCACTTCCAGAATAAGTAATCACTTGGGAATCCTGGCAAGCCAAAGAAGTTGTTTGTTTGTATGGTGTTTTTACGTTGCATGGAACCAGCGGTTATTCAGCAACGGGACCAACGGCTTTACGTGACTTCCGAACCACGTCGAGAGTGAATTTCTATCAGCACACATACACATCTCTCACTCCTCCATGGAATTGCCGAGAATCGAACTCGCGACCACCGAGGTGGGACGCCAACACCATACCGACCACGCCACTGAGGCGCTACCAAAGAAGTTGTGAACAATCCGAAGAGTTTGCTGTCAACTCCGAAAGTTGTAAAAAGAAAAAAAAATGTAGGGGCATGGAAAGGAGGAGTTAAGGCGACCTCAGAAACGGCCTTCGAATTTCGGATTTTTACTCAAACCTTCCTGGGGGGTTGGGGGGGGGGGAGTCCTAGCTTTCATAGTCTGGGCGTGTATGACGAACAGACAGACAGGAATTGTTTTTTATATATCTAGATATACATATATAATAAAATAATTGCACTATATATATATATATATATATATATATATATATATATATATGTGTGTGTGTGTGTGTGTGTGTGTGATTGTAACCACTTTGACGATGATTCGTTTGTCACATAATACCAAAGGTGGAAAAATCAACAGGTCCTGGCCTGTTTCGTTTCTATTTCCAAGCCATTAAGACAAAGGACTGAACATAGTGGTAGAAATCATAATATATATACTTCAGAGATAGTGTGTATAACGAACATACACAACCGTTTGAGACTATGGATCCACCGACACTGACTAGTGTCGAAGAAGGGAAGTGGCTTCAAAGCCCATCAGGGCCAGTGGCAGTAAGCACAATACACTTTCTGGTATATTTATCATTTCCCTTGTTTGTATTGTTTGTTTGTATGGTGTTTTTACGTTGCATGGAACCAGTGGTTATTCAGCAACGGGACCAACGGCTTTACGTGACTTCCGAACCACGTCGAGATTGAACTTCTATCACCAGAAATACACATCTCTCGCTCCTCAATGGAATGGCCGAGAATCGAACCCGCGACTACCTATGTGGGACGCCAACACTATACCAACCACGCCACTGAGGCGATGAACCTCTATGCAGAAAACTTTCCCATCTCAGTAACTTGATATATCTTTGATGAAAGACAACAGAAACACACCTTTCCCCTCTCCCCGCACACCCGCCACCCACCCCCACCCCACCCCTATCCTACAGACAGAACAGACACAGACACACACACCCCACACAACAAACACCTGCACCAGTGTCACCTTTAATTGCCCAGATTCTCAACTTCCAAAAATTAAGATTTTTCTATCCCAACACCTCATCAGCAAGTACTATGCAGGTCTTTCCTTGTTTCTCTCTCTTTTTCTCTAAAAATATGTATATTATACAATTTCTTCACTACTCTAATATTCTCCAATCATTCTATTAGTCATGGGTTCGTAACCTTTTGTTGACTCCAGACCCCCAATGAATTGCCTAATATGATCCTATTTGTTGACAACAATACGTAATATACCTAGTTTAATACATATTTTAGGTATGAATAGCTAGGAATAGAGCACACAAGAAAGTCAAAAGTATTTATAGGTTTATAAAGTTATTTATTTACAAAATGTACCCACATATACATTGACACATTAAAATCAAATATATACAAATATACAAAGATTAAATCCCATACCCACAGCATACAGCTCTCATATCCCCAAAGGGTAGATACCTCTTGTTAAGAACCTCCGTATTAGACTAAATTACCCAAAAATCTTTTAACTATCTTTTCCTAGAGGCTATGGGTTTCCACATCTTTTCTACATATTTGCCTTTTTCATTCTGTCAGTTTTCTTAATACAAATATTCTGTATTAAAGTTAAATTCTACAGATCCCAGTTATTTATTTTCATCATCCAACAACTAAGCCTCACTTTCATATCTTTTCAGAAGTAAATCCTTTCTATTCTAAAGCACTTTGGGCTAAGGAACTTTGGTCTAAAAACAACTTGCTCTAAAGACGATTTGGTCTAAAGATACTTTCGTCTAATGACGCTGTGGTCTAAGGTTATTTTGTAAAAATGACAATTTTGAAAAAAGGTCACATTTATTCATGTAATTATACATTTAAAAAAATAATAGCATAATAATCGTCGTATTTCATTTATGTAATTTTATATGTAAAAAATACCAGATGCTTGAAAAACAATAGTAAGAATTTAAAAAGAAGCCAGATTATACACAATAATGCAAAGATAATCTTCCATTGAACGATTCTGGTAATCGGCAACAACTTTTGGTATTCTTTTTTCTCTTCTTGCTTCCTTTTTTGTTTGTGCCCCTACGGAAAATTGAGATATTCTTGATTGTATAAGTTGTTCTTCTCTTCTTAGAGCATCGAGAACATTATATAGATTTGAATGAGATCTAACTAGGACACTAAATCTCCTATGCCATACTTCAACAGAATTTATCGTGTGTGATTTTGCATCCTTTGTGAGCTCGTAAACATTCCATTCAGATACTGGAAATAATGGCTTCGAACGTCTTCCATTTCGTCTTAGCAATCTTCCATTTCGTCTACAAACGGCGAGGCATTTTCAGGTGCCCTTTCTTTTAAGTACTGCATCCCTATTGGGACATCAGCAATAGGTGAAAATGCCAAAGCGTTTACTTTTCGACAAAATAAAGAAAAGTCGGAGTATTATAAAGACTTACAATCCCCAATTGTTGAATTTTTCCCCAGGTCGTTTGGCAGAAATGGAAAAATCAGAAATGCACAGCAATATCACCAAAAACACGTAAAAATGCATTTCGAGCTGCCAGTTCAAAGTCGGTACTCACTTCTGAAATATCAGTTTCAATTCCGTGCTCTTCCAGCACTTCAGCAAGAGCATTTAACATTTTAATATAAATTTCTTCCGATTTCCCAGGTAGTAATACAAAAACAAGAGGATGTATTTGACCATGGACTTGGCATGAATTGCATATGTTTGGTGGAAAATATTGGGACATGTTTTTGAAAGTTTCATCACCGAACCAGTGCTTTGATAAACCTAACTGTTGTACAGACGATGGTCCTGCAAAAATCAAAATTCTCTCTATCATCTTGTCCACTACCATGTACTGCCAGTTCTTCTCCTCCAATGGTTATTCTAAATCTGCCTTGAACGTGTACATCAGCCAATGATGTTGGAAGCTTCGGAAATTGTTTATTTCTTACTTTTCGAATATTTCGCGTGATGCGAGCATTGTTAGGAAGCAGCCGTTGGGAACATTGTGGGACTTCGCTAATTGCCCCAGAAATTTTTGTTGCAGGTGTTTCTGATGTTGTAATAGCTTTTTATTTAATTTTCTTTTAATGCTTGGAGCATATACACCTTTTCGCTACCGCCTGCATGGTTGTCATCTTTAGTCTTCATAACTTTGTTATTTCTGCTTAAGATAAGGGGGCTGGGACACCTTCGATCTTCACATCGCCAATACCTAACAGTTTTGAATTATTCTTCGTATAATAGTCACCATTATAGCAAAGTTTATCTTTTCCTCGGATTGTTTTCACAAATTGTAAAATACTTTCCATTTTGGGGTTTTAGAAGAAAATAAGAAGAAACAATAAACTTAAAAATTTGTAAACATTGAGATATACCTGAACAACTTAAGGAGGAAACATTCGCAAACAAGTCATTAAACCATAATAATAATTTTTTGTTTGCGCTGTTAACAAGAGTTATTCGCCAAAAGTGTCTTGAGAGAGAGAGACAATTGCCTTTTATGTATTCCCTTACGAAATTAATTAATTAAATTTACCAAGGCGATACTGCAGCTTAAAATGAGCTTTTAGCCGACAGTGTCTTTAGACCAATATATCTTTAGCCAAAAGTGTCTTTAGACCAAGGTGTTTTTAGCCAAAAGTATCTTTAGCCCAGATTCTTAGACTAAAGTGGTTTATACCAAAGAGTTTTGGACAAAAAGTCCTAGACCCCGAACACCGTTCCTCTTTTTGAAAACATTTACAGATATCCTGTTACCTCGCAGCCTACTTTCATATCCTTTCGAATTCTGATGTGAATCGATTACTCTTTTATTAACCTCTCTATACTAGTACTCATTGCTTTATTATCCTGGGTTCCATTTTCTCAGGCCAACATTTGCTCTTAGATATCTCTGCAGCTTCTCTCTACAAATACTGATTAACACCATCATCTGCAAACATCAACCACCCATATTTCATTCACAACACTTTTTTTTTTAATCGACAATCTTCCCCTACATTTCTCACCCTTTTGATTGCTCTCACTACTCCATTCATGGGAATATGAAACACCCCTGGAGACATGAACCAGTCAGCCTTTCTATTTGTAAGGTAATTTAATGTCTCCTTTCATCACTTTGCTATTTACAAATTACCTCCTATACCACACATTCTCTACTACTTCCATAACTCTTATCTATCAATTAAATTGTTTTCTCTGGACCTATGTCCACCACATGCAATTTTTTCTTTCCACTATCAAACTGTTTACAAACTGTTTTACTTTTTTTTTCTTAGTAAACATCGGATCCTCCCAGTATCTTTTACTTCAACTCTAACTTCAAATTGGCCTTTTCCTATCAGTCCTTAGGTCATTTACCTTACTATCTCAACCAAAGCCTTACTATGGTATATTTATTAACAGAAATAGTATGCCATATAAGTCTCTTACTCGTCTCTATTACATTTCGCCATTGCGCAAAGAATAGAAAAAAAATATAACCATCTTATCTCCCTCTTCGGAATTTCACCCTCATTCAGACATACCTTACATGGCAAGGCCGGCCAGCCCCATAATTACACTATCACCACCAGACTGTAGCAATTCACTTTCAATCACACATCCTCAGGCAGTCTCCTATTCTGCAACTTTTTTATCGTTATTGCATAGACGTACTGGTAAAAAGGTCGCTGTAAAATGTATGGGGCATAGGAAACGTTGCTAAAGAACCACTCGGCATTCCGGTACAGTAAGGGTATCCATTATAAAACAGTATTTATTTAATAAGCGATTTCATCCCGAAGACATTCTAAAACCACTCGCAAGAAGAGAATGAATACTCACTCCAACTTTCTAACATACTGCCACTCTTTGCGAATAAAAATCATCAGTCATACTAGAACATTCTATTTATTAAATCGCAGGATATTCACATCACTAAAAACTGTGTAGTATCATTATTTTATTCCTTCAATGTACGTCTTATCTCACATATTTGAAATCTAGAAATTTTATCCGATCATAAATCTGACTGACTACAACTCTAATATGCTCACTACACGTATTGCCCGTCACGGCCAGAGAGCCCGAATAAAATCTTGCCAATTGCATCTAAATTTAAATTCCCAACATCCGGTTTGGTGAGTCGAGGTAATAGGCCGGTGTGAAAAAAACCTTTCATACCGAATCAAGGCAATCTTTGGTTATTATGCGAACAATACGTTGTTAGAATGTGGTATGAAAATTACTCGGCAATACATCTCGCCACGCAATGTAACTTCTGGGAACGTCTGCCTGTTTGAATGTTACTCAGATGTACGTACATAAGGTTAAAGAGTGTATAAGTGTTATGTTTCATAAAGCCATGATCATGGAAATTGAGAGCTATTAAACTTTAGATAATTTTCGACCTAATATGGAAATGTTATGGTTAGCAAGATTATTACAAAACAATCTTAGCTCCTCTGACTACAATAGAAAAAAAGAACACCAAAATTCTTATTCTCCCACTTTTTAGAGAAAAGCCATCTCTCCTGAGGCGGAAGTTCTTGACAATTAAATCCATGGGCGAGATTAAAAACCTCACGCCCCCTCACTATCCTTTCACCTGTCTATGAAGAAGCATGGGGCTGCCTTTATTCGTGAGAAGAAAACTGGAATCTCAGAAACCATGGATTTTTATCTGGCCACGGGAGTGACAAATTTATAACTGTCTTTATTGTTATCAAATACAGTTCGTCGACCTTTTACCATTGTGGTTGCAGAATCAAGAATTAGCCCCTTGTCGAACGGCTCATGCCATGGACACCGCCTCATATTCCTATTCATATATTACCCGAGTCAACTCTATCTTGCAAATGCTCTTGCATTCCCTTAATGTTAAATGCCTTTCATTGTAGCACTTCTGTCGTCCTGTCAAATCGCTACTTTCTATGTCTGCCTCTCTCCTTCCTTCTTGAAACTTCTAAATGACAAACCCATTTCACCAATCTTATTCACTCCTACTCCTATTCTCTCAGCATAACCAAATCAACACCGATATATCGTTTCATATAAGCTGACTTTTTATCAATCTTTCCATCACTATCTGCCCTACATAACTTTGCAGGAAATTTGGTTTACCTACATATTTCCCCGTAGGGGGGTTGGTGCCGTTCTTTGAAATGTCCCTTCGGCCCCTATCTGCAACTCCTCTCATTCCTTTTACTGTAACTCCATTCACCTTCTCTTTCTTCCATCTTACTTCCACCCAATTGATTCATAGTGCAACCACCACAAGGACTTCCTCCTGTTACACCTTTTCATTGCAAATTTCCGTTCCAGCACTGAATGACCTCGTGTTCTTTTCTATTCTGCATTCACATTTACCCGACACTTCACTCTCCATAAAGGAGAGTTGGCTCTTCTATACTTTCGTATATTTCAATGCTTGCTTTCCTTGGAACTTTTTTGTCTTACAACTTCTACGGAGCCTTTTGGCATTTACTTCAACCTCCAGTTCTGTTCACAAACATTTTTCTTCTTACACCAACTTGCCCTTGTGTCTTTCGTCTTCCATTTTGTTCCTCATCGCTACATTTATTTAAATGTTAAATAGCCAAAGAATCTCCTTCCATAATCCTTCAATGGCAATGCCTACTAACACGATAATAGTTTATCATAATCTGATTTAAGATTGTCTTCATTACTGAACTATTTTTATTATTTATTTTCCCCATAATATAATTGGTAAATTTACCAATTTTATCTTTTTTTTCTTCTATTCTTTATGTAATCAACTCTTCATAATGATGGGTTACCAAATGACTTTTCTTGCCGATACCAACATGAGTAACTTAACATCGTTTCAAGGTCGTTGTCGCAATTTCTGCCCAATTTTAAAAAAATGCCTGTTTTCATTTGGATTTTAGTTATAATGTTACGACTCAAAATCAATGAATCAACGTGACTGAAAATTGGTCGATAATAATTGCATCTACTGCCTTCCACGTTTCCAAGTTCCTTGAATATCAATGGCAGAAATATTTTAGCAGTTTCTTTCCTTTATAAGCTTTCAGGGTAACACCTTTGTCCTTTCTGCTTCGGTTTGCCTCCAATGTTTACTTCATCTATTTGTTCTGCCATTTCTTTCATGCCGCCAGTCTCTCGATGGAAGCGTCGAGCTTCTGGCTTTACCTCTATTGGATGTTTGCTGCCTCCCTCCCCAACCCACCCTCTCTCTCTCTCTCTCTCTCTTCCTGGTTTGAGGGGGTTATTATTTCTTGTTTGTTTGTATTCTGCCAGGTCTTGCATGAATTCATTTCATGAATTCTCTCTCTCTGTGTGTTGTGCCATTCCGGTTATTACTACACCAGTCTTCATTATTTCCGCGGCATTGTCTCCGTGATCCTCATTGCTATTGCTTCTTCATTCCTATTGTAATCAACTTCTTGACGACCTTCAGGTGCATCTAACATAACCTTTGAGTTGCATCTTTTCTGTTTTCTCCTGAGTTCCGTTTAGATCGTTGTAGATCATTTCTATAAATTTTGCCTCCGTCATTCATTCTTGAATGAGTAACGCTATTCAACACGATCACTATCCTTCTGGGATTAACTTCTACTCATTTTCTGCAGAGTTGGCTAATATAATTATGGTCAAGTTTCCCAAGCTAAAAGAACACAGCCCCGTCGAGGGTTCGGACCTGGTTTGTCTTTGGGTCCTGGATCCCGAGACAATCATTATCATTATCTTCATTATTACTGAAAGGTACGGTAAAGAATCCTACAGTTGTGATTCCATTCTTCATCAGCAGTGACAGGAAATTTTACTAAGAAGATTTTCTAAATGCAATCCTTTGATGATATAGAAATTCAATAATAAATATGGTGAAGTTTTTTTACCGTTGTTTTAATTACTGTTATCGTTGTTGCCGTTATGTTTTAAAAAATCCCTGGATGCTTCACTTCAAATGTGAAATTAAGTTATATTCGTAAGAAAAATAATTTAATACCAGGACTCTTTCATTCACTATGTGTATCCCATATTCTTAGAATCTTAAGACTCGTACATGACGACTTTACCGCATTACTGACGACAACGAACTGTCAATATTCACAGAATTCTCTTTCTGAACCTGAACACTTTTCCCAGAAATAAGTTTCATATACGAGTGTTAAAAAGTCGACACGATGATTCATTTCCTTTTCTTTTCTTTCAATCCACTGAAACTTGTGTCCATTGACATTTCCATTTCTTGTCATCCACTAATTTTTTCTTCTCATAAAAAAAAAAAAAAAAAAAAAAGATATCTCGGTTGTGCCACTTTCTCCAGCTAATGGATTTGCCAACACAGTCTTTCTTTACTAATTTTTATCAAACAAATTTCAGCTGGGAGATTTTTTTTTTTTTTTGGGGGGGTGGCTTTTATCTCAAGGTGTCGGACGACCTCGTAAGCATAAGCGCCTAATATTTAGGCTTAACAGCCACTTTCATTTTACCCGTTTAGTTGGAAGTGGGTTACGTCATCGAAGGGCAAGGTCACGAGGGGCAGCGATAACCAGTAACACGGGGCGGCTTCTCCTCCTTCCCTGGCGACACAGCAGAATATCAGATTGATGCCATTCAGCAAATAGCCCTTCATTACGGTGAATCATATCGGTTAGGGCTGGGAGCAAGTAGATCTTTTTAGGTCAAGTCACTTCGAAGAAAGATGTGTAAAATAGCAGCATAGTAAATATATCAGAGTCGTTACATATCAATCATCCAATGAAGAGACTGATATGCTGTGTCGCAGTGCATCATTATAAATTTATCTATATAAATGTGTCCCTATTCTAGACAACAAGTATAGTAACATATTTCCGACGACGGTCTAATCACGTAATTTGTGAGATATCTGTTGCTTTCATGCAAACAGATTTGCTGAACAGCAGCACCAATATGCCGTAAATAGGCCTCGCTGTCGAACTTCTCAGTTCCAGAGGTCTATTATGACTCACACCGCTGGACTGTGGAACAGTCTCCATTCTCCGCCATGCAGAGCCAGACACAAACAGATTGTGCGAGTAATTTCCGTCCGATGAGGCGTCGCTGCTTCTAGAACGGATGGGAAAAGGCGATTATGACGGTGCTCGGTGTAGCACAAGAGCAAACGCGAAAACAAAGAAAGGTTTACAAGTCTGGCACCACCAGTTCGTTGCCATTCGCATTGCTTGCCCGAGAACTGGTGTGAATCTCTAAGAGAGTAAATGTAACTCTAAAAGAGTAAATATAACAAATCATTGTACTGTATATATTTACTTGTGGAGAGGGGGATGTTCAGCGTTAGGCATGGGTTTTCCTTATAGGTTCTCTGTGTGGTATAGATAAATTAGAGTATAGAATTCAGACCAAGCCCTGGAACCTACGAGGTCATTCAGCGCTGAAAGGGAAATAGAGATCAAACTTTTGAAAGGTGTAACAGGAAAAAAAACTCGCAGTTGCACTATAAAGCGACTGTAAGGAAAGGGCAGGAAATAAGATGGAAGACAGAACATGACCAGAGGTACAACACAATGAATGAAAGGGGTTGCAGATAGGGGACGATGGGACGCCGAAAAGAACCTTAAGTAGTGCCTACAGTGCATCGCGTGTGGAACACTGACGGCACTACCACCCTACAGAGACTGTGTGGTATAGATTTGTTTGTTTGTTCGTTGTTTGTTTGTGTGGTGTTTTTACGTTGCATGGAACCAGTGGTTATTCAGCAACGGGACCAACGGCTTTACGTGACTTCCGAACCACGTCGAGAGTGAACTTTTATCACCAGAAAGACACATCTCTCACTCCTCAATGGAATGACCGAGAATCGAACCCGCGACCACCGAGGTGAGAAGCAAACACCAAACCAACCGCGCCACTGAGGCGCTCTGTGTGGTATAGATCTTCCTTAGAACACAACATCCTGATGGAAAGAATCGTGAGTAGCTGCTGCAAGGCTCCTTCAGTAGTGCTCCCCCATTGTATGCAAAACACATATCTGAATTTTGGACAGTTGAGCTGAATATAGAATTTAGGCCAAGGCCAAGCACCTTGAGGTCATTCAGTGCTGAAATGGAAATTCACAGTAAAAAGTTGAAAGGTGTAACAGGAGGAAAACCTCGCAGTTGCACTATGAATCAAGTGTTAGGAGATGGTGGAAAGTAAGATGAAGAAAGAGAATAGGAAAGGAGGTACAGTGAAAGAAACGAAAGTGGTTGCAGCAAGGGACTGAAGGCAAGCTGCAAAGATCCTTAATTAATGGCTACAGCTACAATCCATAGCATTAGCTCCACTGTCCCGTAAGGGGTAGTGCCGTCAGTGCACCTCATTCGGTGCAATGTAGGCATTACTTAAGGTTCTTTGCAGCGTCCCTCCAGCCCCTAGCTATAACTACTTTCATTCCTTTTACTGTACCTCCGTTCATATTCTCTTTCTTCTATCTTACTGTCCACCCTCTCCTAACACTTGTTTCATGGTGCAACTGCGAGGTTTTCCTCCTGTAACACCTTTCAAACCTTTTAATGTCAATTTCCGTTTCAGCGCTGAATGGCCTTAGTTGCCCCAGTGCTTGGCATAATGCCAAAAATCTATATAAATCAAAATTAGGTCCACTAACGGCACTAACCACCTACGGGGATTTTGGAAATAAACGTTCGTCATTGGACGAATGGTGGGAAGGAAATAAGCTCATCAGAAATAACTTCCGCGTATCATCACCGCTCTTCAATCTTGCCTTCTTCAGGTTCACGAAATTAAAGAAAGCTTAATCAAAAGGGCCCACACAGCTTCTTGTCTTCCTCTGTGTCGACTCAACTCTTGCCCTTTGGTGTGAGTTAAATGTCTAGAATTACTTCCTTGAACACTATTCATTCACCTCTTTCGAAGTCTATCAAGGAAGAGGTCGACTGCATAGGAGGCTTGTGAGTTCAGGCAGTTTCGCGTACGGCAGAAGCAAATGCAAGACCTCCGTCAAGGGTTATTGGCAAGAGTTATATATATATATATATATATATATATATATATAATATATATATATATTATACATATATACATATATATATATATGATATTGGGTATATTATATAATATATATATATATATATATATATATATATACATATATGCAGTATTGTATACACATGCAGCTCAAGTGATGCGTATGTATTCGATGTATTATAATTCTTTTAGCGGTTAATGTAAATATTGATTTGATGGTGCACTGCATTTATATATATTATTATTATTACATTATAATATATCTATATATATATATATATATATATATATATGAACATACATACATACACACACGCATATATATATAATATATATGCGTGAGAGTGCGTCAATTCTAAGGCAGAGGTGAGAGGTGCATTTTGAGTGTGCGAGTAAGGATATTCAATGCACTCCTGATGATCATTCGTGTATGTTCATAAAGTGGCTGATGGCCTGGATTTTGTTTGTTTGTTTGTATGGTGTTTTTACGTTGCATGGAACCAGTGGTTATTCAGCAACGGGACCAACGGCTTTACGTGACTTCCGAACCACGTCGAGAGTGAACTTCTATCGCCAGAAATACACATCTCTCACTCCTCAATGGAATGACCGAGAATCGAACCCGCGACCACCGAGGTGGGACGCTAATACCATACCAACCACGCCGCTGAGGCGCTCTAATGGCCTGGAGATTTCATGCACTGTGCCACGGCCAGTTGTGTCCTTTCTCGGAGGATATCCCTCGTCAGGAGATACGGTTTAACAATCTGGTATACGCACACATATGCGCACAATATATGTGTACATATATGTGTTTATGTGTGGACTGAGTTTCTTCCTAATCATCATTGATATTTGACCACTGGATGACCTTCAAAACACACAACTCGAGCTACAGGGGAGACTTGTCGCTCGGTTGGACGCTTGTACTGAGTGTAAATGTACAGAAATGAAACAGAATCTTCCGGGGTAAGGAAACACTTTGTAATTACAGATTGTAACACTCAGCTAAAATGAGGACACGTTATGTTAATAGGGGCCTGTAAACGAGGAATGCTGCAGATGATATCAAGGACAAGCTCAAAGACAGACAAATAAAGCATCGCCATGCGATCGGAAGCATTCCCGACTACCAAATGAGAGGTTTAAACGTTGCATCCTGCATGCAAGAGACACGGGACAGGGCGCTGTGATGTCGCATAGTGTCCCAGAGACCGAACATACATTATATGATCAGCACCCAGGGCATCTCTCCGTCCAAAACTAGGACAAAGAGGACCAGGTAGACCTATGCAACATCCCACTTCGCTGTACCTCCAGCCCTAGGTCACAATGACAGCATCAATAATTTATGACGTTCAAGGGAAAGCAACAGCTACCATGACCGTGATCCAGCCACCTGCTCACCACAAACAGATGAAGAATATAATTCTCTCTCTCTCTCTCTGTCTCTCTCTCTCTCTCTCTCCTCTCTCCTTTTCCATTCTTACTCCCTCCTCTCTCATCGTTATCTCTCTCTCTCTCTCTCTCTCTCTCTCTCTCTCTAAACATGTGAACCCTGTTTGCTCAAGACTCAGCCCAACCATGAAAACATTTGAATATTCCCTCGGGAATTTCCTATTTGTTTATATTTTATTTAAATGCCCACGCCAATGTTCTACATGTCATTAGATTAGAAAGATTTGAAGAACATACTCAGGCTATGTCATTAATAAATATGCAATGCTAATAAGCAAAATAAGTTCCACATGACATGTATAAAAGCCACAATAAGGAGTCACTTTTACAATATCTGAAAGCACCAATCGTACAAGTCACAATGAAAGAGCTCTGGCACCTTGGAAAAGAAGACATGTACACCTACATAATGGTATAGGTATATAATATATATATATAATATATATATATATATATATATATATATATATATATATATATATATCTATATATATATATACACGTATATCTACTCCACCCCATCTTTAGACAAGAATTCATAGCTAGAAAAATGGAATCTGTCCTGCGAATGGATGGAGGAATCTTATGTTATTGCATCTGATTATCACAAAAAAATTAACTGGAATACTGTAGCCAATCAGAAGAGTTACAAGGAGTTACAAGGATTAGGATGTCTCAAAGACTTGTTAGTCCATCCGAGGAGACATCGTGTGCTCCCTCATCTGTAGAAGCAGGTTTTACTGTTCATTCACAGTGTCCTAATGATTTTGTCTAGCTTTCTTTTAAACTCTTCCACACTGTTGCTGTTTACAACTTCTGGCGGCAGGTTATTCCACGTCCCACATATCTTGCATGTAAAGAAGTTCCCACAATGGGATGTGTTGTATCTCTTCAGTTCTAGTGGTTTCCATCCATTATTTCTTGTCTGGTTTTTGTTTAATGTAAATAGGTTACTGTCTACTTTTGTTATGCCTTTCAGTATTTTTCATGTTTCTAATAGTTGTCCTCGTAATCGTCGTGTTTCTAGGTCATACATGTTTAGGCTCTCTAGTCGTCTTCGGTAACCTATTTGCTTGATGGATGGAATTAACTTTGTGGCTCTTGCTTGTACCCCTTCTAATCTATTTATGTCTTTTCTAATGCTTGTGGGAAGGTTGCATGTCTTTGGTTACGTTGTGGCCAGACGTTGACCCTTCGTGGGGGAGTGCGCGGTAAACGGGGGAGGGGGGCGGGTGGCAAAGTTTGAAGTAGAAAAGTAGTGAAAATTGCGAATATACATACAATTGTGCATACACATTTATATATACTATATGAATACATTATATATATGAATGTATTTATACATTATATATATATATATATATATATATATATATATATATATATATATATATATATATATATATATATACTATATATATTAACAACTGTACATAATTCCAGTCCCACTAACAATACCACGCACCTCTCTTCAAAAGCATAATTAGACGGATAATGGCCCTAGAAATGTTGTCATTCAAATGTAATCAAAACTTTCATGCTATATGACAACCTTGTGTTTATGTTAACTTAATTATTCTGAACTGACAGATGTTGGTAAGAAAAAAACTTATAATGGTTTGTGCTACATTCATCCTTTACCTGCAGAATCAAAGGTAAACCCGATGTATAGAAAAGTTTTGTAACCATTATTGTTTTTTTTGTTTTTTTATCTACAGATAAAGCTCATAACTGTGGCATCGCATTCGCAAAAGCTGCTCCATTCGCCTCTCTTCTAATTGCTCCTTCTCTGACTAATAAGATCCTTTCTTTCTCTACTATAATACTTTTGTCCATCTCTCCATTAAGAGACAGATCAATCAGTTGTGGAAAACAGTCTTAAACCAGTTACTGACTTGTTCTTCCACTTCTCTCTCAGAGCCAAGTAAGATTTGGGCTGTTTTGACCGTCCCGGATCCGTAGCACACAGGCAAAAAGTAGAAGAAACTAGTTCAGAAGAGCAAGTCATCATACTGGCCAGTGTTTATGGCCTAGAATTTCTCACTCTGAGCTAAATTTTCATTTCTTGTGAATCAGTCAAGTCGTTTTTGTCTCTCGCTTACCTACTTTCTTTGTCTATTGCTGACAAAACGAAATGCCCTTAGACGATAAACATCTCTCTCTCTCTCTCTCTCTCTCTCTCTCTCTCTCTCTCTCTCTCTCTCTCTCTGTGACAAACTACACTGCATTTTATACTTTATGTCTGTTCAATATCATCTCCTGTTTACAAAAGATTGCTCTTATATTTTTTCTGTCCTTGTTACCGTAAAAAAAAAGTCATTGGGAGAGAAGTGGATCTATTTCGACGGGCCACAGCCTTGGCCAGCAACCTCAACCAAAAAAGAGAGAGAAAAAAAAAAAACTTGCTGGGAACCGGAAGGAGAACCCATCTAATGGGAAATAGAAAGGAACTGCGTCTGTAGCCATGTGCTCTGTCCAGCACATTCCTTGTACTCATTTTGCCTGCGCTTGAAAACGTTTTGCATCTGAACCATCTCTAATTAGATGGTCCTAGTCATTCTGGCTCTGTCTCTCTCTGCATCCCGTATGACAGTATAGTGACGTTGGTGCTCCTCATACCGTGCACTGGAGCCAATACTTCAGGTTATTTCCAGCGTCCCTTCGGCCCCTAGATAAAACTACTTTCGTTCCTTTTACTGTACCTCCGTTCATATTTTCTTTCTTTCTTCTTACTTTCCACCCTCTCCTAACAACTGATTCACTGTACAACTGCGATGCTTTCCTACTGTTACACCTTTCAAACCTTTTCACTGTCGATTTCCGTTTCCCCGCTGAATGACCTCTTTGGTTCCAGCGATTGGCGTTTGGCATAAATCCTATACACTATTCTATTACACCCTGTAAGACTTTTTCCTCTACGTATCATACTTGATAACCAACGTATTTCTTCTTGATTTGGTTGCATTGAGGCAAATAGGTCTCGCATTGACATGACAAGGAATCTATTACAAACTGCGACTTTAATCCGCACCAGGAAATGGAAGGGGACTATCCTACAAGTGTCGAAATGTGGATCATTTCTGTGTAGTTACGTTTTCTCTCTCTACACACACACACACACACACACACACACACACACACACATATATATATATAGATATATATATATATATATATACTTATATATATATATATTATATACATATATATATTATATATGTATATATATATATATATATATATCTATATATATATATATATGACTGGTAAAAAATAAATGTTTCTGTAACAACAGAATTCCATCTAATAAAAGGAGCCCATAAAAACACCAAAATATAGAGAGAAAAGTACTATATAGTACTTTTCTCTCTATATTTTGGTGTATGGGCTCCTTTTATTAGATGATATATATATATTATTATATATATATATATATATAGATATATATATTAGATATGTATATATATAAGTATATATACCGTATATATATTGTATATATATATATATATATAGATATATATATATATATATATATATAGTGTGCGCGCGTTTGTAATATATACATTTAAATAACGAATATATACAGTATATTAAATTTTATGCTTTAAACGGTTATCGTTCTCTCTCTCTTTCTTTCTGCCTAATATTTCTTGGTTTACTGTACTTGAAATAGCTATCATGATTTATTGAAAATAATTATCATTCCGTATATACGAGTGTTGACTATAAACATTTCTTTATATCTTAACTTTACATTTGTGTAAATAATCGTATCTGAAAGTACACAGAATGGTAATGAGTAGATCGAAGGGTCCTGGTGTTGAATGACAATTGTTTTCATTTAAAGTTTCTCCTGTTACAAAAGGTGAGGTCAGGAGATGCAACCTGACTCCGAGGGGAAAAAAGCCGTAAACAGGCTCAGCTGAGAGAGGGGAACGGCTCTGGATTTGGTGGACCTGTTGGACGATATTTCTTTTTGTATCCTTAGTGGAAGGGCACTAAGGAATATTCCGCACTAATTGGCGGATTTTGCATTGCAATCGAAACTTCAAGAATGTCTTGTTTGAATTTCGCAGTCAGCACTTTTGGGTAGAACAAAACAATATATAGAATTCAGGACAAAACAATATATAGAATTTAGGACAAAGGCCAAGCGCTGGACATATGAGGTCATTCAACGCTAAAACGGAAATTGACGATAAAATTGTTTTAAAGGTGTAATAGGAGTCAAACTTCGCAGTTGCACTATGAACCAAATGTTAGAAGAGGGTGAAAAGCACGATGGAAGAAAGAGAAGCTGAACGGATGTTACCATAAAAGGAAAGAAAGGGGTTGCAGTTAGGGGACGCTCCAAAGAAACTTAAGTAGCGCTCTTTTGTTAATTTGGTAATGAACGCTTAATACTTCACACACTCCCTTTACCCAACCCTCACACCTCCCTCCCCGATCGATCACTGGCGAACATGAAGGAGAATCTCTGCGAATGACGAACTTTGTAATCTTGCGTCTATTTTCAGCTTCGAGTTCTTCCATGATTAGTCGACATTGGATTCTCCAGTGAATGGCCACCTTTGTGTTTCTAATATAAATATCCAGCTCTCTATACAGCGGTGGATATCCAGCCATTCAGGCTGATTCACGACATTATATATACGAGATATAGTATATCATTATATATATATATATATATATATACATATATATATATATATATATATATATATGATATATATTAATATATTAATATATATATTACAATGTATAAAGTATATACACATATATATATATATATATATATATATAAATATATATATAATATATTCTAACATATTCTTATAAATGTTATGCATGAGGTATACTATATATATATTATATATATATATATATATATATATATATATATATATATATATATATATGTGTGTGTGTGTGTGTGTGTGTGTGTGTGTGTGTGTAAAACTGAATCACGTAAATATGGAACGTGATGAATATATAAATAAAGACAAAATCCACGAAGGATGTAGTTCTGCAAAACTCCATCGTTTCTCTTTCCTTCGAGGATTTTGTCTTTATTTATATATATTATCACGCTCCATATTTTCGTGATTCTTTTATGCATACATTTATGTACATTATATCATATACATATATCACAGTATATGTCATATATAATATTCATAATTATATGTGATATATAATATATATTATATATAATATTATATATAGATATATATATATATATATATATAATATATATACATATGATGAATGTAAGCACATGGAAAATCTTTTTTAACTTACATTATCTTTCTTGAGTAATAAAATTTTCTTACTGCAATCTGCTGACCTTCAAAAAAAAAAAGGCAGGCCAGTGATTTCGAAGTAAAAGGATACGGTGAAATAAGTCATTACTTCTTCTATCATATATTACTTATTTTAGCCATACTTAATCAACAGTCGTGCTGTAGCCTGTGGTAAGGGTGTAAGAATACTACCACTGTAGGTACTACGTGTTGTAAAAGGCGACTAAAAGGGCAGCTGCTGCCTTGCAGTCTTACTTTTTTAGTAACACGTTAGGTCTACCGCCAATAACTGAGGAATATGCTGCCTTCCAGTCGTACTTCTTAGTAAAAGGCTAGGCCTACTCAATAATTGTGAAAACTGCTGCCTTACAGGTGGACTTTTTAGTCAAAGGCGAGGCCCACCACCAATAACTGTGGTTGATGACAGCAAGGGCATGCGGTCGTAAAAACCCCTTTGCCAACCAATAAACCATGCCTTATATTTTCAGGTAGGCAGTGGAGAAGGTTCATCAGTCAACCATCCCCTTAATGTAGGGATGAAGGTGGGAAAGAAGTAGTATTCTATAGACGTGGTAATTTGAAACTTCTGTATTCACTGTTTCTTTTTCAGAACCTTACACAAAGAACTAACTACAGAGGAGTCAACGAAGCTTGAAATTAAATGCACTTGAAAACCGACGACAACTAGATAACGAAAGGGGGAAACGGCAGTTCGTCACCTCTTGAGAGTGTGAAAGAGTCATCCACAATGAGGCCTAATCCGTCGTTAATATGGCTGAAGAACAACTGGAGATACTTGTTCGTGTTTATAGTTCCTCTCCTACTGGCCATCATGCCAATAGTGGGACAACATGAGGTAAGTTGAGGTTAATTTCGTCTTGATGTATATCTTTGTGAACATTTATTTGCGATATAAGGTGTGTGTATATCTACTATATATGTGTATATATAGGTATATTTATATGTACATACATATAAGGGTTGGTGTAAAGATTCTCTTATCAGCCTAATTTTTGTATTCATAAATTAGGCAGATAAGTGACTCTATACATTAACCCTTAGTCTAGTTTGTAGTTATCAAGTTTATGGCCCTCACGGTTTTTTATGGCAGTGAGGAAAGGGAGGAGGCTATACTTTGCTTACCACAAATTGCCCCATGGTTTCCCACCCCCTACTGACTAACATATATATATATATATATATATATATATATATATATATATATATATATATATATATATGTCTGTGTGTGTGTGTGTGTATGTGTGTGTGTATGTATAAGATTCTTTATTTCCAACGTTCCGTATTATTTCCTTGTTGCATCAACAGGAAAACGGTTAAATATTGAATGAATTTTGCTAAAAATTTACGGTACAAAATTTAAATTTCACAAAAAATTAAATTCATAAAATACAGTCCATGTAAAAAAAACACAAAACCAAAGACCAACCTTACGTTAGTTGCATGGAGGAGGTCTGGGTATTCAACTGTGGGACTATAGTAGATTCACATCAACCGTGCATTTGACGTCTAGGCCAGTCCCTTACGACGCTCCTGATTGGCTGTTGATAAGCCAATGACAGGGCTGGAAACTCTCAGTCTCTCGAGAGAGCTCACACAGGCAGGATGTATGTTCCACCTCTCCTGAAAGACGTATACCTCAGGAGAGATGGAACATACATCCTGCCCATGTGAACTCTCGAGAGAGACTGAGAGTTCCCAGCACTGTCATTAACTTATCAACAGTCATTCAGGAGCGTCGTAAGGAACTGGCCTAGACGTCCAATGCACGGGTGATGTGAATCTACTATATAGCAGTTGAATAAACATTGTCTCAAGTAACGGTAATTCTGGCGGATTTGTCGCCCGACTTATGCTGAAATCATCTTTCAATACAAATCTTAGATTTTGGAGTGATTTCTAATATTTGAATGTTCTGGTTGAAGAGCCTACAACCAGTACAAAAACTAATTCCCCGGTGGGTAATATACATGAACATACATGGACATATAGCATATGTATATATATATATATATAGATATATACTATTGCCTTGTGTGTGTGTGTGTGTGTGTGTGTGTGTGTGTGTGTGCGTGTAAGGTCAGTCCATGATCAAAGATAGACTACTGCCGTGGTTGTAGTAAACAGTAGAGGATACTACACAGGCGTTGCTTCCATGAGAAGTGCCAATAACACTGTACTCAAGAGCAACGTTCCCTAACCAAAAGATGTTGTTAGTTAGTTATTTTATTGACAAAAAAATATACAATTATAAGTACAAATTTGTCCACAAAGGGACATAATACAAAATAAAGTGGACAGTAATCTCTTCTGTTCTTGCAAGTACATGGACTACAAAGAAGAAATACATCAAGAAAAATACAACTTCTGACGCAAATAGCATAAGCCCATAAGACAATAAAAAACGAAAAAAGGGACTTACTACAGAGAAAAAACGTAGTCACATCACTATCCAGCATCAAGTCCTAACAAACATAAAGCTTTAAGAAAAAGAAAAGTACATTTGAAGAAAAACGTAAAACAGAAGACAAAGCTGCACATTACTCATAAATATGAAGAACTTCATAAACATAGGCATCCAAATCAACAATATTATCGTTTTCATTTAGTAAAGTACTCAGGGACTCGTTATTCAAGTTTGGATATTTATGCCTATATGGTATTGGCAAAGGACAATTGGTCAGAACGTGTGACTCATATAAGTTCATGGATGTCCGGGTGTTTGAGAGAGATTTCCATTTCACCCCTCTCTGGATGACAGGTGTCTGGGGAGTGCGAAACTGGCCAAATGTTCAACTTCCTAACTCTGCTGTAGAAAGTTTCAGTGCGCCCGTCTTACGTCACTATACAGACCTGTTTTCCAGAGAGGGGTTGGATGGAATTCAGCTTTATGCCCGGAGACATCCATGAACTTATAGGAGTGACTATACAACCAGTTACCGGCTGTAAGCCAGTCATCAGAAAATGGATCTCCAGAGTGGCGAACTAACCGCTGTCTGATGTAAGGTATAGCGATGGCATCTTCCTACTGAGTTTGCTGGACCTTTGCTAAAAATACACAAAGGAATTTTCTGGACCTGTTAGAAAAACACTGAGAAAGAAAACATTTTTCCCAGGAATGCATGAAGTTTTCATTCTAGCCATTCACAGATTACAGCGTGGCTATTCATGATATTTAGCAGCCTGAATGATTTCCATGAGTTAATATAAAGACCTTTATTTTGCTCTGACTGTTGAAATGCTCATATAATTTTCGGCAGGCAAAATCTAGAACAGATTAAAAATAACAGCAAAAGGGTATAAACCCGTTTGAAGTTCACCGTGAGTTAAAGGATCTACTCGGACAGGTTCATTCTGTATCAACAGTATTCCAGCCTGAAGCTGGTAAATAACCCATTGAGACGCTGGTTCCGGGTGGCTAGTCAACCGACCAATTCGCATAATTTCCGGCGACCAAAAATAGCGTATCTCCTTTTGGGAAACAGGACGACGATCATTATCTCCTGCGTAGGATATTTGAGTAAGTGTACTTTTAAACTCTTGACATATGCAGACTCGTCAAATCTAGACTCAGTGTCAATACCGCTTTTACTTAATACCTGCTACATCATTTTTCTTCAACTTTCAGACTTGCGTCCGTTTGTCATTTGAATGTAACATGTCCATTTATAATTATGAATGCTTCGATTTAACCTTGCAACTTTACGTGGATTTTTTTCGTCTATTGAGTTTAGATTGTGGAAAATTTTTCTGTTATACTAATTGAATGTATTAGTGTGAATGTATTAGTGGGGGATACGGTCAATTTGTCTCCTTATGAGGAGAAATTTCATCCCCCATTAATTATCTTTCTCAGTGCCACTTGAGAGAGAGAGAGAGAGAGAGAGAGAGAGAGAGAGAGAGAGATGAGAGAGAAGAGAGAGAGAGAGGGGGGGGGGGGGCGCAGCTGTAAATACGTTGAGAAATTAAAGGAAATTAGCCATATTTCCTCTGTTCACATTTGTGCATACCCAGCCTGCTTCTCGCAGTCGAACAACTTCACCTCATGATTTATGAACCTTTATAAACTCGAGTGCCCTTGGGCCTTATCACTTGACATTCATACTTGCTTAGGAAAGATAGCTCGAATGCACCTGGCGGAAATAAATGTTTACGTTTCTTTTGTGAATGAAGGAGGCAAAATGCGGGTACGTCATCCTGGTGATGGCGTTTTACTGGATGACGGAAGTGATCCCCATGGCAGTGACGTCACTTATTCCTGTGTTTGCCTTCCCGTTGTTTGGCATTCTGTCAACGGCGGAATGTTGTCTGGTCTACATGAAAGCGACAAACATGATGTTCCTCGGAGGTCTCATGGTAGCCGTGTGCGTCGAGCACTGTAATCTCCACAAAAGAATCGCTCTCCTGGTCATTCTCCGCATCGGTAAGTCTGCGCATGCGCACAATTTCAACTTAAAAGAGCGGAATTAGGCCACAATTCTGCGCTGGAAGAAGATAAACGCATGGATCTTGTTTTAGGAAAAACATAAAATGGTTGCAGGGGATTATTTATTTTTCTCTATAACTTCAAGTGCTACGGATGTTTCACCTTTTAAGAGTAAATCATTTTTATCTATATATCTTTCAGTTAAAAAATACAGCCCTTTCGTTTTTCAAAAATTATACAATCCTGACTAGCCTGTGTTTCAAAATTAGTTTCATAAACTGAACGGTTTTACTTTGTTGTAGTATATAAAAAAAAGTCAAGGTGTCAAGATCATGTTTACAAAAGAAACATCTATGTTTCTCCGATAAAAAAAAAAAAAAAAAAAAAAAAAAAAAAAATTGCCCGAAAGAAAATGAGAGATTTATGTATTTCTTTTGCACCACGCAAAACGGCGATGAGTTATGTTTCCGGTGAAACATAGTTTCATGCCATCTATTTCATCTATTCCTCCGTAAAGCATAAGAGTTTTCTTTTTAATTAGCATTTTCTAGTAAGGGTCACTGTACACTTGCAGGTCAAAGCCCGGCTCGTCTGATGGCCGGATTCATGATCGTGACAACCTTCCTCTCGATGTGGATCTCCAACACTGCTACGACGGCTATGATGGTTCCCATCGTTAATGCTATCTTAGATGAATTATATCCGCCATGTAACGTAAGCACAGGATTGATTGACTATTGTTTCCGTATAATGTATCTTATTTTTACCAGATACCATTCTTCATATCATTATAATAATAATCATGTTTTGATTGGAATGATAATATAAAATGAAAAAACACAGGTCACGAAATCTTATAATACAGTGATCAGAAATAGATTATAAAACTGGGTGCTATCGAGGGTTTGTTCAACTCCATTCTGCCACCAGTCCTGTAAATGATATTCATAAAACTACTCAATGGACGTTTCTCTAATAATTTCTATATTACTGTTATATATATATATATATATATATATATATATATATATATATATATATATATATATATATACTATACATATAATCACAGAGCCTCTGTGAAGTCCGCCATTCATGCATTTCCTGTACTTTCACTTCCACGAAGATCCCCTCACCTCCCAACTCCTATTTATCATCCCATTAAACCTGAGTCTTCCAAAAGTGAAAGTTTTGTTATGCAATTTGTTTCCTTTATTTTCAGGAAAGCATTCCTGACAAGAAAGACGAAATAGAAACGTCCGACGACAATGACAAGAATAAGTTGGAAATGGTATCGACCGGTGTGGAAAATCATGGTTATGTGACTGATAATCCCAGGTGAGTTGCAGCATCATCTCTCTCTCTCTCTCTCTCTCTCTCTCTCTCTCTCTCTCTCTCTCTCTCTCTCTCTCATGTAACACGTTTCATTAGCAAGGATATTACAAGGATATCTAAATTAAATTAATCAACTGAATTAAATATAGTTATCATGCCAAAGGCCAAGTACTGGGACCTATGAGGCCATTCAGTGCTGGAAAGGAAATTGAGAGTAGGTAGGTCTGAAAGATGTAACAGGAGGAAAACCTCAAAGCAGTTGCGCTATGAAATAGTTGTTATGAGAGGGTGGATAGCGAGACGGAAGAAAGATAATATGAATGGAGTTACAGTAAATGGGAACCTAAATGACTTATTGCTCCAGCCACTGAAATGCTCAGTATTAGCACAGTATCTCCGCGCTGAATGAAATGACTGACATCAGCCTATACTTATCACAGAGGTGATCTCTAACGACGATATGGCCCTCAACGAAGCAAGCGCTGAATGTAGATACCTGGCTAAAATAAAAAGGTAACATTTACGATAATGGGATTCTTCCTGGGTCAGGTCTCCCATTATTCAAGCGGTAAAATCTGGTAATTACCAAAGACCAATATTAGTAGAGCCCACACCTGAACACTCATGATATCTTACAGGCAACTGTAATTCTACATAATTTCTAGCCCCAGTCCTCCAGTACTTTACACCCTCAATCAATTTAGAAGGTTTATCTACAAAATGCAGCAAAAATCACCATAGTCATGATACAGCTCAGTAAAGAAATCTGATACGTTTATTAAGCTGGATTACCGAGCAGTATTGTATTGCTTTCTTATTTAGAGTTATTTTCGTAAATCTACTCTCGCTATTCTTCTTTGACGAGGATAGTTTTAACAAGGTAAATGTACGACATAATCCTTCAGACGGCGACATAAGCAGGAAAATTGCGACGTATGCTCATAATTGTCACTCTGAAAGAGAAATGTCCTAGCCACCAGAATGACAACCATGATTCTAAGATGGCCTCCTTCTTGCTTAGAGAATCAACGTTTGTAACAGAAATAAACTGAATTGTCGGACCGTGGAAAGTTTTGAGATGTTTCTAATGTTATAAATCATGCTGACACCATTTTCTAGTGCCAGTAAACTTTTTAATTTTTTCTTTAATTAAATTAAGACTTATTTTCAGAGTACAAGTCGATGCAGAAAATGGAGAATCTGCGAGAGAAGGTAACCTAGACATCGTTACAAAATCTACTGACGAAGAAAAAGATGAAAATCGGGACATGAAACCGAAGAGAACTGAGAGAGAACTCATGGCTCGGGCTCTGCTCCTTGGAGTGGCTTACTCTTCCAACACAGGCGGTACAGGAGTTGTTACAGGAACTGCTCCGAACCTGGTCATGATGGCGATTTTAGAAAGGTAAGCTTTTATGAAGTTTAATCCATCTGCACAGTATTAAGAAGTATAATCTATATCGTACCTCTTCTTCAATCATTAACGTATTTTAAACTCCCATAATATGTATATTGTAAGTTCACCAACCTAACATTTTTTCTTTTATTACTCACAAACATGAGAGAATATACACCACCATCTTTACTTCGGTCTCTGCTACAATTATTCGCATAATAGCGTCCATGAAAAAAGGTCACACATAATAGAAACGCTATTTCTCCAATGAATACATGAAAATACTCTTACCTAGCTGACACCTGTCGTCCTTAATTACAGGTCAAGGGATATTTAAGAAGCTTTCCCATAACCAGGGCAGTTTGGGTGCAACAGATCGAGATGGGTTTCCTGTTATTAAAAAAAAACGGTATAATAGCATGTTCTACCAAACTCAGAATAGTTTATCACTTCTGTCCTCGAAGTAGTGTTTACTCGGAGTAGCATGCTGTAAGTTGTAGTGCTTGCTTCAAATTAATGGAAAAGGGTTTACTAAAACTTTACTAAACAGTTGTTCTGCTAAGGCCTTCCTCGAAAGCTTCGGGATGTTTGTCGTTTCCTTTTTTTTTTTTTTTCAAAACATCAGTGGGGTCATCTTGGTGAAAGTTCCTCTCAGGCAGGAATTTGGATTCTAACGAAGTTCCTCTCAGGCAGGAAGTTAGATTCTAACAGGTATAAATCTTATCACGTGGCATAGTGTGTCGTAGGCAGTAGTCTCTTCACCATAACTACCACTTCAAAGATGTAAAGGAAACGGCTGTGGGCATTTGGTAGCTTTATTGTTCAAATAATAACTAAGCAGCTTCGAGACATCTGCTATCTCTAAGTCCTCGTCCACACAATGGCTAACCCAGCGGCATCCGCACTTGGCACTCAGACCTCAATACATGAACGAACACTGACCCTGAGTTGCCTCATACAACTCGTATCACACACAAAAGATCACATAAACACGGTACATCTTAACATCAGAAAAAGAATGTTTGCCCTCGTTTTAGCGCAAAAATTGTTGCATTTCTTTGCGAAAACCATAACATCGGAAACTGACGAACACAACACATCATGACTACCACGGGTCAGCATTGCATTTGACCGCGTTTGCAGGGGACCATTGATACACGGAATTTACACTTTTTTTCATCCACCTTCACTAGTGTTGCAGAAGACCACCTTTTACTTTTACAGGATTTCACTAAGAAACTTCTTTAGCAACAATGTATTTCTGTCTCTGATACTAAAAATACCTTAGATCTAAACACTTGCTTCCTGGACACTGTGCTTACAGGAAACAACTAGCTGAAGGGATACACTGTTAGATGTAATTAGTAACATTCAAGTTAACCTTGGAAATGGGAACAGATCCAATATTGGGGAGCAATCTCAATTAAGAGGGCACGAGTAATGTTCTTTAAGGTCCATAAAAATATACTGATGGAAGCAGTAGTAAAATTTTTATAAAAGTTTTCGAACCCTACCCTGGGTTCATCTTCAGTCGAATGAACAATTTTATATATTGACCACTTTCCTCATCACCGTGTCCGTTGGAGATCTGACTGCCGGGGGCAGCCATTCTTGACATTTTTGTCTTTTGTTTACCTTCATATATTTTATGTTAAATTGTTCATTCGACTGAAGATGAAACCAGGGTAGGGTTCGAAAGCTTTTACATTGTTTTATAAAATTTCACTATTGCTTATATCAGTATATTATTATGAACCTTAAAGAACAGGTCCAATATTGTTCAAGACGATTTAGCGCTGCCTTTAACTTGTACAGTTATTAAGCTTGTCAATATATACTTCGTGACCTGAATATACTAGGCTTTGTTCTTGATCGCATTTGGTGTATAAAGCAATGGGTAGCAGTTTTGGTTGGCAGAGGCTGAGTCAGCTTAAGCCTAAGTTGTTTATGGTTACTAGGGGCTAGTGTACAGAAGATAAGCTTAAGTTGACTAAACCTCTGCCATCCACAACTCTGCTGCCTACATTCAAGTCACAGATTCCATATTTAGAAGCTTAATAGTTATTCAAGTGACATGAATGTTGGTCGGTACAAAATGGATATAATCCCACCACTAGTACATTATTCCCACCCCCAAAAAATCTCCATCTTTTGTGCATTTATTAAACTCTGCATAGTAAAAAAAAGTATAGCGTCAAAAATTATGCCTTACATTTTCGAGCATCCAGAATGATTATGTATGGTGCTCCCAGTGAACAGTGAATCATTGGTTTGATAAAGTTTTTGCTTTACTAAAGTTCAGCCTCATGTTTCACTGATGATAATACACACTATTCTGCTTCAGTTCTTTGTATAGACT
>NC_087213.1:29996284-30009093 GCF_015104395.2 Macrobrachium nipponense
CAAGATGTTTGAAACACTCAGTTGACCAAAAGGCATTATTCTATTTTTGTTTGATGACTTCAAACCTAAGCGCAGATAGACTTGCAGCTGGTGTTACTAATGGTAGGACACCTCTAGAAGTCTGTCAATCTTTTGATGGTCTTCCGTTTATAAAGAAGCTTATTTAAGATTCTTTATAATTGTTGGGGGTCTCAAACCACAGCACCACGTAAATATGTCGCTAAAGTTTCACGCTGGCTGTAAATCATGGAATGGAACTGTACAGCTGTGAAAATGCCTGGAAATAATACTACCCTCCTAACCATAATGAAATTAAATGAGTTTCCAACAGAAATTTTTGCTGTGTTCCCTGCAGGAAAGATTTTCATAATATAAACCAGTGATCAAGCTTAGCTTGAATGTTTCATATTAGGCTAAAAGGCATAAGGCATATAATTATTGGCAAGCAAATTAAGTTCAATATAAGGACACTAAATCACACCTGGCTGAAATTCTAGACTCAGTAAAATCTCCAAAGAAACAAGGAGACTTCATACATTTTCTGAGAAAAAATGGAGCCAGAAAATCCTCACTGATTATTTAACAGTGAGAAACTGTTAGCCATCTTTAAGGAGAATGCCAAGCCACTTTACAGTGCTTTTGGGCTACACAATCTCTGTCTGAAGTTCTTAGTCTAATCCCGTAGTGCCTACATACTAAGAGCAATTGCAGGAATGGAACGGAATATGGAGTTCAGGCCACGGGCCAAACGCTAGGGCCTAAAAGGTCATTCAGCGCTGAAACGGATATTAACTGTAAGGAGGCTTGAAAGGTGTACAGTGCACTATAAAACAATTGTTGGAGAGGGTGGAAAGTCAGATGGAAGAAAGCCAATGTGAACACAGGTACAGTAAAAGGACCGAAAGAGGTTGCAGCTAGGGTCTGGAGGGACGCTACAAAGAACCTTAAGTAATGCCTGAAGTGTGCACCCCGTGACGGCACTACCCCGTTATAGGGAAGAGCAATTGCATGCTATAGCTCCTTTACAGCTCACCGACATCCACATTCCACACTGTCAAAATTCTCTTTACCAGAAGGCTTTCATTCCTTTTACGCTAAAATTGTGGAATGATCTTTCCGGCAATATCACCGATACCGCGGTGCTCAATTTAGAACAGGTTATAAAACTTATTTATAATTTCATTCTTAGTGTTTTCTGTTTTCATATAGGGGCATTCTGTTGTGTGTAAGCCTGCTTTATACAGTAATTTTACGGCCTTTCAGGAGTGCTCCAATGAAAGTTTGCTCATTTTCAAAAGAACAATTTCATTAAGACAGAAATGACGACTTCTGTAAATCACACATTAGAGGTGACTTTATACCAAGATCAACAACGATATATTTTTGCCCTAAGGTCTCCCAGCTGCCACTTCAACAGTGATCAATTCGTTCAAACCTCAACTTTTTTCCACTTTTTCCCCAGACAATCCACCGAAAAAAGGACCTCAACCCTGCTTGACTTGGGCGCCAGTACACGAGAAAATTCCGTGGAATGTTGTGCTTCTTCTGGGAGGAGGTTTTGCCATCGCGGAGGCTGCTAAGCAATCGGGGCTCTCGGCTTGGCTTGGTGTGCAGTTTGAAGGACTTCAGGTGCTGCCTAAGGAGGCCATTGTCCTGCTGATCTCCCTTTTGACAGCCATGATAACTGAGGTTGCTTCCAACACAGCCACGGCCTCAGTTCTTCTTCCAGTTCTCAAGGAAATGGTAAAAACATCATCATCATCATCATCTCTCTCTCTCTCTCTCTCTCTCTCTCTCTCTCTCTCTCTCTCTCTCTCAAGTAATTAATTCGAAATTTCTACATTCAGGTACGTCCGTCTGTTTTTTCTAAATCTATTACCGGAAAAATAAAAAGGTTATAGACGGAATTCAGTGAAACCTTTAATGATCAGAGACCAATGAGGCCTAAGACGAGAATGCCTAGTAGATGCTAAAACAGGACAAATAAATAATTTTCATTCGTATCTCAAGACAATATTTTTTCATATTGTATTTGTAACATCTACAAAACAAATTTCCCAATCTGTACAGGAAAATTCAGCTACTGTGTGCCACAAACATATCTGAATCTGTAAACTTTTGCAGACCGGAAAAAAATGCAATCATTTCTTGTGTGTTTGCAGCAATGCATTTTCTTTGAAAGCTTTCTATTCGCGGTAAAACAGTTTAACCAGATCACTGAGACTGTCAACTCCCCTGGGGCTTGTAACAAGAAAAGCTAGGCACATGAGTTGATCATCACTGTTTAAGGTAACAAAATTTCTTGATAGTTCCCACGACATATAAACAATTATTGTTAATAAGGAAATGAAAGTGATAATAAGTGGATAAGTACGTCTGGCCACGACCTGGGGAATGAAACTCGGAAATTCAAGTATTCTTGAGCTTCATATAAAGGAATCATTCTTAAACTAGGACTATTCACTGAAAAAGAGATGTGAAATAACTGATTAGAAGGCAAATTCTAAAATTTTCCAAATTCATGAAAATTACCCGAACACTGAAGATGTTGACTGTAATCCAAATTCTTCTGAAAAGGGTGCAACTGCAGGACTCATCACCTCTCCCCGTGCGAGGATGAACTAAGCTTAATAAAATGTTTAAAATACCCTTATCCAAAGACGAACAAACATGAAAAAAAATGTCATGAAATATCACTCATTAAATGAGAAACACTTCACTAATCCGCATAATTACTAGGTCTATTCAACGCCAAATCCTCACTCTCTCATCGCAGGCCCTAAAGATTCGTGTGAACCCTCTGTACCTGATGTTACCTGCCACCATTTGCTGTTCGTACGCCTTCATGCTTCCGGTAGCAACTGCGCCTAATGCTATTGTCTTCAACGCAGTCAACATGAAAAGTACCGATATGGTGAGTTTCTCCTAATGCAAAAGATAAAGTCCGACAAAAATGAAGTCGTTCGTTATTGTAATTGTGAATGCTGTTATTTTCAAGGCGAACAGTACTTCGCCAATGAACACCTCAGGCAACTGAGAATCAATAAAGTGTGGTTATAATATGTCAAGTTTTGCAAGTCTAGACTAAATGTGGCTGCATGAAATGCTACCTTTGAAATATCTATGCATCCCCTTGATAAAAAGTAAATGCAACTATAAGTAAAATATAATCAAGAATCAAATCTGGGGTGACCTGTCGTATGTGAACTTACAATAGGTGAAAATTACTTTATAGTGAGTCTTTTAAGCATCGTACAATTTCATTGATGTAACCTGACATCTACTTTTTTCTTTCAGATGAAAGCCGGATTTGTTATGAACATACTGTGTATCCTGGTTATCAACATTATGATCAACACGTTAGGATCCTATATGTTTGATCTTCATAACATGCCACCGTGGACTGCAACTTAACAGTTGAGGCCCATTTAAATTATTCATCTATCATTATATTATTAATTTCATATTATATTATTCATTTTGCCAATCCTAAATCGACGAAAACTCTGTGATATTCCTGCTAACCTTAAGACAAGAAAGAGAGAAGGACGCATTTGCCTCCGGTAAGTACAAATTATTAGTGAGCGATTTTTCAGTTCCTTAGGTTATTTCGTGGAGGTCCTGACGTCTTCTGGGTTCTCTCAGCGCTGAAACGTCTTCAGAAATAATATGTTTGCCATATTCAGAAACAAACCCTCTTTACCACCTCGCCTTATCTTTTTTTGCCATTCATTTTCTTTCAACAGCAGAGGGAAAAGCTGATCACACTTGGTTTGTTTGTTTGCCTTGAAGCTACTAAATGAAATCAGCAATCAAAGGCGCTAGTTCGGGAATGGCTGAATTTTAATAATACACGTTAGACCATTTGCAATAATTTGATCTATCAAGAAAGGACTTGCGTGATTTTAACTCAGAATAGATTGTGCACTTACGCCCATTTCTAGTGACATCTGCCTTGGGGAAATCTCTTCAGAAATTCTGCGAACTCCGCCCATACGGAACTCCCAAGAAACCTCGCTTACGAAAAAAATGACAAGCGATTTAACTACCAGGGACCTGTTACTAAAGACGCCTAATTGTTCATCTTCACTAGTTATAACCGCAATAAATTGGGTGCCAAAATTTCCTGTATTTGAGATTCATTTGTTGTATAAATACATGCTAAACTTTTCAACTAGCACTATGAAAATAACGGGTTAATATTGTCAGCACCGACACTTCAAACGCAACTTCACGTTCGATTGCCTATATTCGTAACGTTTTCATTATCGTCGATCAACTGAGACAATTGCTTTTCAAAACTCGCCATCGTTCACCCTTTAAAAATATCGTATTCTTTGACTGAATAAGACTGATCAGTCTTTAGAGGTGACTGAACCTTTCGGTATTTAGTGCCGTTGCAACGGCCATGAGTATGCAATCTCATGCATCCATTTCACTTTGTGACGTCGTGTACAGGAATTTCTTGCACAGTTATCGAGAAACTGACATTCTCTAGAAGGTTATCATTTTTTCACATGTACCCAACCATTTTCTTTCTGGCATAATCTTAAGGTTTCTGGTGCTAAACATCAAAGATATTCCATAGATCATTATAAAAGATTGTTGCACATCTTTTTTACAGTATATACATTTGGCATAAGCACAGATGTTTTAACTACACATCATATATCCTGAAAGGCTGTGAAGCTATTACAGGAACATGTTGAGGAGTTTAGGCAGAGGTATTGTACATTCATGACGTTATTAAACAACCGTTTGACATGTTACTACGTAAATAAAGGTTATTTTTTAATTGAATTTTTACCTTCTCCTTGTATGAGCTACAGACAGATGTTATCATGTGAATTTGCCTGTAAAACTAGAACCTGCAGAAATAATGGCGAAAACAACTACTATGAAATTCAGGGCCTCTGTAACACGGTTTTTTGGATTTTGCTCCTTATCAAAGCATCGGAGGTAGCTGAAAGTTGACATATGTATATTTTACAACTACACACAAATTTTGTCAGCATTATCAATAACCTAAACCCGATAGTTTTAATTTTTATAGAGTAAAAATGATCTAGCCGACGCCAAGGCCAATGATTGCGAGCCAAGAGTTGAAAAACATTCATTACGTAAGCAAGGTAAACATCGTTTTACGAAATGTTGCCCCGCCCATCCACTAGACAGAAATCCATTCACCTTATTCCATCAGCTCTGAAACCCATAGTAGTCAAGAATGGCTAACAGGATTTGGAATTGTCCCCGTGGTTGCAAAACTGCATTTGTCTTACGACTTGCAACTTTATACAGTCAAGAGAAAGCCCGTGGCTATACTTACTATAGTCTGAATAGGTAATTATTCAGTTTCTAGTTTAAATCCAATGTTTATGGTCTGATTTGTATTTAGCGTAACGTGATTATAATACTTGTAATGTCATTCAGGATTTCGAACATTTCCATTAACTATTCACTATGCCACCAAGAGAGAGAGAGAGAGAGAGAGAGAGAGAGAGAGAGAGAGAGAGAGAGAGAGAGAGAGAGATTGTATGTAAACAGTCTTTATATAACTATTTTTGTTAAAATAAGATTTTTATCCAAAGTAAATACAAGCTTATATGTGCTAAAATCTCCAGCAGACCAACGGATCATCCGATATAATTTTCTTTCGTCTTCTTTAGTCTGTACGACCATGTTGGGTATAAAGACTTTATGAATGGCGGAACGATACATAGATGTGGGTGGGGTATCTGTGCTAGCGTAGTAATACTACTGTAGCAGTAGTGCCGCAAAATTAGTAATAGCAGCAATATACATGAATTAAACGTTTAGGCCAACTGCTGGGATCCCTGAGGATCATTTAGCATTTCTTACAACTACTCGAGAAATGAGTTTTTATAGCCAGAAGTTGGATTTTCTAATACAACAATGGCCATGATAGCCTTCATTGTTATCCTGAATTATAACGAGGCCAAAGTGGGTGGAGCCTCATGACGTCATCATTCTGACGATAATTATTGGTGAAGGTTTAAAGCCAAATACGATACCGTCTATTTTTTTTTTTTTTTTTTTTTTTTTTAGTAAATAGGTAGATAGCCGATAAATAAAATTGCTTGACATTGGATACAGCAGTTATCAAATCAAGCTTGTCTACTATGTCTTTGAAAATTACTAACTATTCCCTATATCTTGTCAATCTGATTGTGACCTATAAAGTAGATTATAATTTCTTAGGACACTTATTTTGGGAGTTAGACTAATAATCAAAGTGTTTTTGTATTTATTAACATATTTTGTTGGTTTGTTCATTATGACAATTATCAGTGGAGATGATTCAGAGTTCTTAAAGGTGTACTGCTTTGCTTGTATTTAAATTTTTGTCATTGTTGCCAGCGGTATAGCCTTCGTTACGTATAGCCAATCATCCATCGAGAAAGAGGGAAGAAATGCTGTCATAAGTTACGTAACGAGTGAGTTCGAAACCTTATCTCTGAGTAAGTTGGCCCGTCTTCAAAAAAGGTCACTTTTACATTATAAGTACCAAATTTATTCAACCTACGTAATGCAGAATACAGTCAAAATTTATGTGTAGATATAATGCGTATTCTGATTAAGCGTTATATCTATGAAATGCATATATAACATGGGGGAAGAACCCCCAGTATTCATAAGGTAAGCGTGGACACGAAACAGAAGGCAGACCCACACACCCTATTACACACACAGGCTCTCTCTCTCTCTCTCTCTCCCGGCAATCACCCCCTCTCTCTCTCTCTCTCTCTCTCTCTCTCTCTCTCTCTCTCTCTCTAGCACCGACAATCTCTCTCTCTCTCTCTCTCTCCATTCTAACAGGTAATGAAAATGAGAGAGTGGCATCATAACATAACGTTTATTTACAAGAATAAAACAAATCAATTAACCAAGTAAACAGTACATCGTCAAGTCACCCAAAGCAAGTCCACACCCCACTGGGAACTCTGTCCCCCGGCATTTCCAGATCCGTCTGTTCCAAAGATACAGAACACATCCCAGTAAGTACACACACAAGTTTAAAGACAAAGTTAATAAAATGGAACATCTTACAAGATATCAAACAAGCCATCCCTTTGGCTAAAGTAAAGGTAACACTTACCCATTCCCAACCGGAATATCACTCACTGTTTAAAAAACACTTTGGCACCCGCCATCGTGGCTTTGCCTTCCTCCCCCCGAATCTCTGTGCAAGTCTTCCCATAGACTTGGCTAGTGATACATTATGAATAGAAGAGGCGCACACGCACATACGAATGCACACTTCGACAACGCCTCATATTACTGGCTACAACCAGTTTCCCAAAGGCACTTTGAGAAGAGTTCATAAACTGTCGTACATTGACTTCCTGAATTAAGCATTTTTATCTCACGCCATCCCCTAGAAACTCATTGATCAGCTACTCTCAGGTCGTTACCTCTGCACTGTTCTTCACATTCCATAGGTCACAGAGAACGCACGAACAATATATTATTAATCAAAATCCCTAGGCCTTACACATAGATAAAAAGTTATTGCCAAAAAACCGTGTTACAGAAGCCCTGAATCTCATAGTAGATGAAGTACTTGTCTGGGAAGAAAGTCTAATCAGACAATTACAGAAAAGGGGAGGAAACCAAAGAAGGTGAAGAATAATACCAAGATCACCTAAAATCTAGGCCAGGTGGATCTGACGTCACTTGGTCGTGACGTAGACAAAGGTGGTCATATACATTCTTAGTCACGTGAGGTTAGTAATATAAATCTAAGGCCAACAGCTGTTTGCTTTCAACAGTATTGTTTTTTACTTTGAGTTTTACAGAAAATAGTAGCTCTCCAATTGCTATATAAAAAAAGGCCGTATCACCGGTGTTCCCATCTGCATAGGCAAGTATGAAAAGAGGCCAAATGTGTATGTATTTTTGTACCCAAAAGGACGACCAACTCTCCAGCAATCAGCTTCGAGCTATCTGAAGGAATAACTACACTCCTGCTAAAAACTGTAAGGCAATTTTAAAGGCTTTTTATTACCTATTCGTCTAGCTTTATGGCTAATACATATTTAGTTGTCAGAATGTGAGGGGAGTTCACTCTGCTTCTATTACATATAGAAAAATGTGATGGATCATGATGCAGTCTATTTTAATCAATAGTCATTATGAACTTAATTATTCATTGTTAATTTAACACTGGTAACTCGTCACTAATTGAAATTTTACAATTAGTTTACAGGTTTGTTACTTGCGTTTTTACCAGACGACATCAAGTGGGGAACCTCGTACTTTGAAGAAAACAGGTTGGTGTCTTGTAAGCAAAGTTGCAAATGCACCCGCTTCATAAGGATGCCACTCCTTACTTGTATGGTTCATCATATCAAAGAGTCGTCTGATTAGCAGTTTTACTAATGACATTGCACATGGGTTAACATGACAATTTCATTATGTCAAGGATCCTCTGGAAAATTTAGTTTCTTAAAGTACCAAGATTACCTGGCTTGGTCAGAAAGACATCAATATTTGAGGAAGTGAAATTCTTCAGACACCATTCAGTACTTGCATAAAACTTTATGAAATGGAAGACTGAAATTTTTCCAGGGACTGCCATCAAAAAATATTATCTCCCTGAAACCTTGAAAAACAAAATTTTGAATCATTTTTACAAATATAAAATGAATAACTGATTCAAGCGCTATTAACTATAAGGAAAAATTACTGGTTACCTTCCCATTCAGAAGTTGCTGAATACATTTAATGTTTCAATCGTTTGGCGGACAATCATGAAAGCAAAATCGCCATACGAAGGTCACAGGGGTAAATGATAAATAAGCTACTCTATGAAATAAAGTCCATGACCTAAAATATCAGTTTCTCAACTATTTTTGCGAATGGCTAGATAAATGGGACGGAAACAAAGACTTTGGTTGGACACTAACTAAAGAAATATTCACCGCACTGAAACTTACAACCCATGCAAAGCTAGAGGTCACGAACTATTGTCTGTCTAAATCAAATGTGAGCTGTGGGTTAACATGAAATCCTCACGCAAATAATCAGGAGTCAAGGTTTAGCCAATACCATCGACTTGCAGAACCAAATCACCACATTCCAGTGCATAGAGAGTTTGAATATGAAAAGAAACTAAGAATGATGTCGGTCTAAAATTAAAATTTACCATTCCGTAATGAACTGAACTGAATATACAATTTAGGCCAAGCATTGGGACCTATGAGGTCATTCAGATCTGAAACGGAAATTGATAGTAAAAGGTTTTAAAAGTGTAACAGGAGGAAAACCTCGCAGTTGTACCATGAATCAATTGTTAGGAGCGGGTTGAAAGTAAGGTCGAAGAAAGAGATTTTGAACGGGGTACAGTAAAAGGAACGAAAGGGGTGGCAGCTAAGGGCCGAAGGCCCGCTGCAAAGAACCTTAAGTAATGCCTACAGTGCACCGCATGAGGTCCAGTGACGGCACCACCCCGCTACGGGGCATTCCGTAATAAAACAGATATGTTGAGTAGTTGTCATGGCATAAATTGGAATTATAATATATCTTTACAAGTAAAGTGAAGAAATAATTGCAAATATGTTTTCGCGATAATAGAAATTTTAGCACACTATTGTTGCCCTGCACTTTTCAGAGGGGTAAGTGCGATTTTTGCAAAGATGTGATCACCTGGCCGGATAATGAGAACTACAATTGCCTTGTTGGTGTCTACAAGATATCCTTATCATACCTACATGATATTACAGTAAATATATGTCACGTCTGATTTGTGTTAGTAAATTAACACAAACTCCTGAATTCACCCCATGGTGTTAACAGGAATTTGGAGTCAACAGTCCTATACAATAATCTAGCTACTGACAATGATTTTCGTAACGAAGGACATAACAAAGAAAAGAAAGAGAACAAATTGTAATAAAGACTTCTACCAATGTTTATCTCAATAACTTCAATTGATAATAATAAAAACTTAACCGAACAGAGAAAATTAGAAACGTTAGCTGACAAATAATGGTCCTTTGTAAAAAAAATTTTGTATATAAGTCATAGATCATTTTACATAATTTGTGCGTACCTATTCATTAGCGTGTTTTGTGTTGCTAGCAATACCTTATGATTATTTATGCATTGATAACAAACACAATGCATAATGTATCACAAATAAATGCTTTCACTTTCAATTCAGTATTGGAGCATTAGACTGGAATGGAATATAAAATTAAGGCCTATCGCTGGGATCTACGACGTCCTTCAGCGATTAGAGACAGGTAAAATGTTTCCAAGGTGTAACAGGAAGAATACCTCGCAGGTGCATTATGAAATGATTGTTAGCAGAAGGTGGAAGGGAAGTAAGATGGAAGAAAGAGGAATGAACAGAAGTAGAGTAATGGGAATGAAAGGGGACGAAGGGCCGCTGCAAAGAACATTTGGCCATTCCCACAGTTCACAGCGTGAGGTGCGCTGATGGCACTACCAATCTCCAGGGGATATTACGTTATTACTACAGCGAATAATTTAAAACTCAAGTGCTTATGAATTGTTATCATTTGATATCATAAAGATCAATGTAGATGAGAAAAATGTTCAGCAATTACAAATCAACTCCGTCAATTTTGGAACGAAGGCCCACGTCACCAACTGATCCACCAGGCCTCAGTTCTCAGTTGTCTCAGTCATGCTGCCTGAGAGGCGAAAGTGCCGCATATTATTGACCATCGGGTTTACAAAGTTAATTCAATCGAAGTTTTAACCTAGTTATGAATCATTTTAAAGAGAAAACTAATTTGCGTTGGTATCCCATTTACAACATCCCTCAGTACTAGAGGAAATTAATCATTTGTTCGATATATAACAGCAAGAATTTCACGTGAAAATAAATAAACACATCATCCCTGTCAAAGGAATACAGAGAAGAATCAAGTGGCAAGTAAGAGAAAGAAAGGTACTGGTCGTGGAACGTTTCTATTCCACATTTCAATTTCTAATTTCAGCTCTTGACCAAAAGTAATATAGGAATATGGAATATAAAGCTTTGGCCAAAGGCCAAGCACCGGGAACTAAGAGGTCATTCAGCGCTGAAACGGAAATGTACAGTAAAAAGGTTTTAAAGGTGTAACAGGAGGAAAACCTTCAGTTTCACTATGAATCACTTAGTTAGGAGAGGGTGCAAAGTAATATGGACAAAAAAGTTACGGAGATACAGTAACAGGAATGAAAGGCGTTGCAGCTAAGGGACGAAGGGACGCTGCAAAGAACCTTGAGTTAAGGCGGCCATACACGTACGCGACTGGGTCGCTGATTTCATAGCGACTGGCGCGAACCGGTCAGTCTTTATCGTGTATGAGGGCTATTGATGCCAGTCCTGTCGAGCCCGTCCTGTCCCGTCGTCATTTCAGCATGTTGAACTGACTGGCGCATCGCGACACCGCAGCTGGTGTTTCAACATGTATACATACAGTAACTTCTCTTTTTCCCTTTTAATTTTTTATTATAAGATTTTAGTTTTCTGGGGAAAAAAAAAAAAACTATTGTGACGGCTATGTCTGTCCGCCCTCAGATCTTAAAACTACCGAGGCCAGAGGGCTGCAAATTGCTATGTTGATCATCCATTATCCAATCATCAGACATAACAAATTGCAACCCTCTAGCCTAAGTAGTTTTTATTTTATTTAAGGTTAAATCTAGTCATCATCGTGTGTCTGGCATCGATATAGGCCAGGCCACCACTGGGCTGTCGTTAAAATTTCATGGGCCGCCGCCCATACAGCATTGTACGGAGACCACCGATCGATACATATATTTTCGGTGGCCTTGTTTACAGTATGTATGGAAAACTTTTTTATATATATATATATTGCAGCCGATTTCAGTTTTACTTCGAGGTATGGGGTCGCCATTGTTTCCCTTTGGTTTAATTTCATTTTATCAATTCTTTATAATGAATCTGATTTCGTTAATCATTGGTACGAATTATGGAGTCTCATTTACTATTTTTTCTTCGTAATTTATGTATCAGATATATATATATATATATATATATATATATATATATATATATATATTATATATATAGATAGATAGATAGATAGATAGATAGATATATCTATATATATAGATAGATCTATCTATATTATATGATATAGATATATATATATAGTATATATATATATATATATATTATATATATATATATAATATATATATAGATACAGATATATATATATATATATATATATATATATATAGATATCTATATATATATATATATATATATATATATATATCTATATATAGATATATATATATATATATATATATATATATAGTATATTATATATAAGAGAGAGAGAGAGAGAGAGAGAGAGAGAGAGAGAGATCTATTATATTATATATATATATATATATATATATATTTGATATATATATTTATAGATATATATAAATATAGATATATACTATATATATATATATATATATATATATATATATATATATATATATATATATATATATATCTATATATATATATATATCTATATATATGATATATATATATATATATATATATATGTATATATATATATATCTATATATATATAGATATATATATATATATATATATATATCTATATATATATATATATATAATAAGTATAATGTAGCTGACTTGAATTCTATGGAATCTCCTTTACTTTTTCTCCTGTTAATTTTTATCATCAGTTCTTATTAAAGCAAGACTGCTTGTAACCAGCGTCACGCATTGTCTGGTCGGCTGCCATCTGGCCACACCAGCTAGATTACGTTGCTCAGAA
>NC_087213.1:30009593-30034593 GCF_015104395.2 Macrobrachium nipponense
TATTATACAGGGTGATCAAAAAGTACCCTGTTTGCAGCCTAACTGGTAAGTGACAATGAATTGAATAAGTGTTGTTTCGTCTTCGTTGCGCATCAAAAGTTTGACAAGGAATGATTATCATCATCGAATGATTAGTAGATGTGGACGCCAGTTCAGATGACTAACCCGAGTCAATCGCTTCTTTTCAACAGTTTCCAAGAGTTACTCGTGCTCAAGAACAGCAGAAGAGAAACGAGAGAGAGAGAGAGAGAGAGAGAAGAGAAGACGGAGAGAAGGAGAGGAGAGAGGAGAGGAGCAACCCAAGTCATTATTAAACAGGGTGATCTAAAAATGTCCCTGTACACCTAAGTCTTTATTGATACAACACTTGAGTGGCAGCATAACCCTTAAGATCTATTTTATTATTCTGCTGTTTGATCCTTAATAAAAACATAAAATATTAATAGTTTACATTTCATTTTATTTCAGGTCTTAATTGTTAACAGTTATGCTGCCACTCAAGTGTCGTGTCATAGAACATTAGGTGGCAAGGGACTTTTTGATCACCCTGTATAATGACTTGGTTGCTCTCTCTCTCTCTCTCTCTCTCTCTCTCTCTCGCTCTCTCTCTCTCTCTCTCTCTCTCTCTCTCTCTCTGTTGTAAGCAGCTTCTTTGAGCACGAGTAACTCTTGGAAACTGTTGAAAAGAGCGATTGACTGGGTTAGTCATCTGACTGCGTCACATCTATAATCATCGATTATGATAATTCATTCCTTGTCAAACTTTTGCGACGAGGCGAACACTTATTCATTCATTGTCACTTACCAATTAGGTGCACAGGGACTTTTTGATCACCCTGTATAATACCTATGAAGTAATTGGACTTTCACATGTTACAGGCTTAAGTTTTAATTTGATTTCCCTACAGAATTTTCATAGAAATTGAAACTAAACTAACCAGGCGTACCTAACTGAGAACATGTAGCGCGGCACCTGGTGAAATCATACCCAAAACAAACCCCAAAAGAGACAATTGCCTTCAACTCGGACTCATCCATTTCCGGCGACGCTAAATCAGGTACGGCGATCTCACTCTCATAAACATCGATCAGTCCCTAGACTCTTTCCATCCTTCCTTATTCTGTAACCAGGAGGTTTTCTTGACCATCGACGTCGTTCTAACCCCAAAAGCAATATGCAGCGAAGCAAGGTCCGCATAATTAACATAACTTTGGGGGAAAATTAATTAATATGATATAATGGGTGTGATAGTCATAAATATCCGGCACAAAGGGCGTCCCCGGCATGAATACACGAGCGACCGGCAGTCACAGTGATCAAAGTGAGATCAATACCCAAAGCAGAATATGCTACTGTGTAATCTGCAACAGAAAAGCGAATATAAACGTGCCGGGAAAAAAATTGCAAACGAAAACAGCCATTGATATAATGTAGTCAAGACATCATGATGCAACATTCGCAGGCCTCAAAGTGTTTAAATACAGTACTCTTCATGACCGAATGGAAATGCATTCATTTAATGTGCCATCAAACGAGTACAGTTTAGCGCCGAGTCCCTCTCCATAGTCATGGTTCTGTTTCAATCCTAGCGAACACATTCCAGTACTTCATTTCAAGTGATAGTTAAGGCTTCCTCTACCATATATTTTCGGGGCAGTGAACTCGAACTTTGCTCTTCTTGCTCTCAGGATGACTCGCAACTTGAAAACTATTAGAGCATCATGAACAGACCATCTTCCTACAAATTCTTTCAGACCTAGTGTTTAAGGGTGTCTAAATGTATTGTTGTCTTTTTTATCTACACTTCCCTTTCTGTTTAGAAACAGGCATCACTTTTCATCCTGCTCCACAGGAAAGGGACAACTTCACCCCTTTGAACAACTGTTGTCATTATAAACTTATTCAGACTACTTGCTATTTCTTTCACCGACCACCTGTTCAACTGTGGACATTCTGTTCTGCAGTGCCTGTTCATGACGTCAATGAAGACAATCTTGTATGAAATTCTACCGACCAAACTAGTTTCTTAATACCTTTCTTTCCTGTGAGAGCCAGTTCACGTCGACATTACTGCATCAAGCAGCAATTTTTATTTAATTCAAAATACATCTCATCACTGAATGTTTATACCAAGACATATGTGTACGAATATAATTATATACATATATATATCATACATATGTATACATATACTAGCTAAGCAACCTGACGCTGCCAGGGAAAACTTTGGAATGACCAATGATAAACTCTCTCTCTCTCCCTTCACTCTCTCCCTTTCCTGATGCAGTGCTAAACTCTAGTTACATTGTCCCATTGTCCCGTATTTTTGGACATTTTATATTTCACCAGTTCTCAACCCCCCCCCCAACCCCCCCCCCCCCCCCCCCCCCGTCTTCCTATTGGGCCTGAACTTGGACGTGATAGGTATCAGTTCATAGCACAGTGACCTCAAAAACTATGGATTATGCACTAATAGCCATCATTTTTCATATTTTATTTTTACACCTGTCTCGACCCCCCTTCCTATCAGGGCTGAACGTGGACTGGATCCAAAAGGGCTATCAGGATTGTTTCACTTTCATCTTTCAGATACCTTGAAAAACTAAAACTATGTTATTAGACACTAATATCTGTGGTTTTCGGTTTTTTTTTTACATCCACCCCCTTCACACCCCTTCTCAACCCCCTCTCCCTATAGAAGCTGAACTTGGACTTCAAAGGCATCAGGCGTGTCACTATCCTCTCAGCGACCTCGAAAACTATAGATTAGACACCAATAGCTGTCATTTTCGGTTATTTTTACACTTCACCGCTTCATATTCTTCCCCCCTTCCTTTACCCAACCAATGGTCCGATCTAAAGTCTGTTTTCACCATGACCTTCCCCGGTTTCATATTGACTTACATTTAAAATCTCATCAAAATCGGTCAAGAAATGTGGATTTGTATAACATTCATATATATGTATATATAACATATATATATATATATATATATATATATATATATATATATTCATATATATATATATATATATATATATATATATATATATACATTTTGTATATATATTTATATATATAATATAATATATGTAGCAATGAGTGTTGTCAAAGATTCCTACGCTTGGCATCCAACCTTGATTCGGCAATTAAGGTATGAAAGTGTCGGCTACCTAACTTGATCTTTATTTGAAAACACCTTTTTGGCGAAGGGCCCTAATTGTGATATATATATATATGAATATATGTATGTAGTATGTATACATATATATTGGTATATATAATATATATATAAATAAATATATATATATATATATATATATATATATATATATATATATATATATATATATATATATATATATATCACCATTAAGACCTTTCTCCGAAAGGGGGATGTTTTCAAGAAAGATCAAGTTAGGTAGCTGTCACTTTCATACCTTAATTGCCGAATCAAGGTTGGACGCCAACTGTAAGGAACTTCTACAACACTCAATGTTTCATATATCCACGATCAAGGCTCACCAATAGTGCATTGAGCACACCACACAAACTGCGCTGTTAGCTCTATCTCCTAAGCGCTTCACCTTTTCATCGACTTACCTTCCTCCATCTCTCCATATGACCAAACCATCTCAAACAATAATCTACTTTTCACCCAAGCTAACATAGCAGGTTGAGATGTACACCCAGGGTTTCATTTTTCTTGTAAACTAAAAGTCACAAATAGGCCCGTGATTTGATTATCAGCTACAGCCATAAGGAAAAGTTTAAAAAAGACAACAATATGCCTTGAAGATGTGTAAATTACGCGAAAGTACGTGGCAATTTGTCGTTATTTTCCCGTGGCTTCAACTGATAATGAAATCACCTGCATATTTGTGATTTTGAGTGCATATATATATACATGGTATAGGGATATGGCAATCTAATCAACTTCCCTTGGAACAGGTAATCACCCAAGCGCGTCCCATGGTTGAGCGATGCAGTGCTAGACTCATTTTTGCTACGTCTGTATATTATTGCACCTGACCTACTGCCCATCAATCTATTTAGCTGTATCTGGATTTCATCGCCTGCTAGTCAAGAAAAAGGGAGAGTGGGCTAGCAGCTTGACCTTGAGACACGAAAAGACACCAGAAACTGTACCATTCTGGCTTAACCTCCTCAATGAAAAAGTGTTGTGTGTAAAAATCTCTCTCTCACTCTCTCTCTCTCTCTCTCTCTCTTATATATATATAATTTATATACTAGGTGTGTGTATGTATAAAAAACCATCTAACTCTTTCTGATGCCCGTAGGTGACCATCTGAAAAAATCACGTGAAATATTCCCAGGCTATATCTAAGCCATGTCCCTTTCATCAAAACCACATTCTCTTTGTCGTGTCTCTTATCACTCCACCCTGCCACCTGACTCCCTACATCCTTCTTGAAGCTTTCTTCTCAAACTAACAAAAATTTTTTGCTGGTTTATTGTGACACCAAGTTTCTTGTTTCGTATATCATTACAGATCGCACTGGACTTACTTATAATCTTACTCTCGTTTACAATTCAGTTTTTTTCCCTAAAGTATTACTCATCCCGCCCACTGTTCAATTTGCCTTGTTTTCATTGAAGAGAGAGAGAGAGAGAGAGAGAGAGAGAGAGAGAGAGAGAGAGAGAGAGAGAGAGAGAGAGAGAGAGAAATTTGTTACAGAAAAAAATAACTGTCATAAAAGGAGACCGAAAAAGGCTTAATCAGAACCTTCGATTTAATTACACGACGGCAACGGAATAGCTTTGCCGATACTGGAACAAACGAACCTGGTGTGATCGTGTGTTCCCTTCAGCTTTAAATGACTTCTTGATACAAGTAGATTTGAAATGTTTTTCCATTTAATCGGGTGACCTTGAGCAAAGAAATTATAACGTGAAAGAGCCATTGCAAAAGCCCAGTACATATAAACGAGTAAGAAGGTACTCAGACTAACTAAACAAAGACAAGAGGTGCCTATAATTTACCTAAATGTTTCACGTGTTAAACAAGGAAAAAAGTTACGTCCACATTTTCTTCAGACAGTCATTCTTAAAATTAACAAAACATAACCAGCACTTTTGTAGATGGGAACATATAAAAACTTTTTAGAAAAGGTTAAAAAAAAAAACAGCACTGCTATTTTAAGTCTCTCGGCATACACCTATCCTCAAAATAACCAATACGTTAGCATTTCTTCATTCTTAACCTTTACTCAAGAAAATCTGCTATGAACTTTAGCAAGTACTGAACAAATGGTCTCAGAGGAAACTGTTCTTAACTCTTTTCAACTTGTACATCACGTGAAATATTGACAGAAACCCACAAACAATACAAATATATCCTCCGTGGTTTCCCTTGGCCTTCCGGTGTAAGTTTTACATAAGAAACGAATTCACGTATACCCGGGAAAATCTGATGAAATATACTTTTTCTACAAAGAGAGAGAGAGAGAGAGAGAGAGAGAGAAGTAGAGAGAGAGAGAGACTGAAAATAAACAGAGAACGAAGTTGACTGATAGCGGGCGAGTCCAAAGGGTAAGAGTGAGTCTGGCTAGGCGTTGCAAGCCCAGCGGTATAGCCAATCTCTGTAGAGCTACAAATTTTCGTCGCGCTGTCGGCGGCCGTGATCGTATAGTGGTTAGTACATTGCGTTGTGGCCGCAATAACCCAGGTTCGAATCCTGGTCACGGCACACAGTAAGACTTTTCCACGAGTCTTTAACCTGGTACCTTTAAGTTAAATTTGTTAGATGAAAATGGTCTTAGCTTGAAAGAAAATCCTACAAGAACATTACACTAAGCCATTTCAAAGAGTAGAAACGATTGTTCTATTTGTCCAACAAAGCAGTTATAGCTGTCCTTCATTGTTACCTGAATGTCTCAAAATAATAGGTCATTACGGTAGATCTAAAGATTATACGGCAAATAATTAAAGTGCGACATTAAAAAGAAAGTACCTCACTGCTCAGTGCAGTAACAGAAGATGGAATTACTCAAACAAAGCACCACTGCCACTGCTATTCAGTTGCCGAAAACCAAAGTCTACAAATCAACTAAAAGACAAACCACGAAGTGAAATAAAAAAGAAAAAAAAAAAAGCATCAAAGTCATCATCTCGTGCACCAGATACTAAATGTAAGTTGTAAATAGTTTTGACAAGCAATATATTTGGCAGTCTACTGATCAAAAGTTTTTTGAGAGTGATGGTACTGCTGGCTTCCTTAAGATAGCTGGGAAATGGCTTTGATAATGCATCCATGGTCATACCTACTGCCACCATTAGTTTTTTTTTTTTTTTTTTTTTTTTTTTTTTTTTTTTGTTTTTTTTTTTTTTTTTTTTTTTTTTTTTTTTTTTTTTAGGGGAGGGGAATGGGGGAAGGGGGAAGGAGGGGTGGATTGGTTGAGACTACTGTTAAAGGTTAAGAATCAGAATTTTTGTTTCGTGATTTATTTCTTCGGTATTATATCAACTTTTAATTTTATTTCTACCTAATATACAATGTTTAAGGTTAGCACCTTATTTTAGTACGCCTTTCACATACTTGTATACTATAACCTGCTCTTTATCTAAACTGAAAACTAAATAAAAGTGCTATCACCATTATTATTATAAGTAACAGGTAATCAGGAACCATATAGTAGAAAATTCGAGTGAGAGATTCGTGGTGGTCAAATTGTCCATGACAGGGATAAGAAGAAAACAAAGGAAGAATAAATAGAAAACTAATTCGGTGGTACATTTAAAGCAAAAAATCCTCTGTATATTCCGAACGAGAACTACTAGAAAAGTTTTTATGCGTCTCAATAAAATTAAACGATAAAAAAAATGCACATTCCCAATAATGCAAGTACTTGTATCTTGCTCACACAATCAAAGTTGGTTCATACAATATGTCGAGTTACAGAAACAAAATGAAATGCTATAAATACACAGCTGAAGGATCTCGGTCGAAGATGAGGAGAGGGGTGTTTGTCTAAGTAATGACCAAAGATTTTGAAATATTAATTACAGTTCATAATCTAGTCCTAGATGTAAAAAATTATGTAATCTGCTATTATTCGGATAGATCCTTCTTCAGCATATCACACATAACATAGGTGACAGCACCTGTGTTATTATTACGTCTTGGCTTTGATTTCGCAAAACCTACACTAATACACTCATGAGCGATGAATGAAATATCTCTAAGGGGAAATATTATTAACTATCTCTGACATATGGACTGGCTAAAGAATAAAATTTGTTAATATCCGGATAAATCTGTCAGCATTTAATATCTTGGGAAAAATGAGTAAGTAGAGAGAAAAACCGAACAAATTCAAGGAAATTTAGAGACTGATGAGGAGCAGGTCCAGAGGATGAGTGATTATAGTGACTCAGTATCAATTTACAGAGGGTATACATGTGTCGAGCCTTGTTACGGCAGATGGAAGGCTTAGCTTGGCTCCATTTAGTTCATGGTTGAAAATGGCCCCGGCTTTGAAGAAAATCATCAGTGCAGATAGAAGAGAGCAGACGTTTCCGATATATCATCAGATCTCGTCTTAGAATATCCGTTTATGAACGATAATAAATGGGGGATATGAAGTTTAAGCCACAAAATAAGCGCTGGGACCTGAGGTCATTCAGCGCCTAAAAGGGAAATTCAGAGTAAAATGGTTTTAAAAGTATAACATGGACAACCTCGCAGTTGCACTATGAAACAATTGCTAGTAGATGGTGGAAAGTAAGTTGGAAGAAAGTAAATACGAACGGTGGTACAGTAAAAGTAATGAAAGTTGTTACACCTGGGGGTCTTAGGGACGCTGCAAAGAAACTTTAGTAATGCCTAAACTGCAACGGTGATGGCATTGGCCCCCTACTGAGAAAAACTCTAGTAAAAGCTAGCATACGTGAAAGGACTGATTAGTTTTGAGATGGTTCAATTAAATGAAAAGAATGGAGACTGACTGGCTGGTGAAAAAATGGCCAATTCGGAAGTACTGGGAAGGAGGGAAGAGGGAAGACCTAAACAGACTGGACTGAATAGACCGAGGGAAGAGGGGCTTCAACATCCGGAAAACAAGAGCGGGATTATTTGTTAAAGAGGCGAATGGCGCAGTGTTGTGTTAGAGGTTACTTCAGTATAAGTATAGGTGCACAAAATAGCAAAGGCCGTGGAAGTTTTCTGCCGATAACCGGGAGCTGCCTCTACTGATAAACTTTGGCTTTTTTTTTAAGTCAATCTGTTTTCAGCAGAACTATAAACTCCGCTGTCATTTAATACAATCAAATAGTTGTTAGACTCTTGCAGTAATCCTGGTTCGGATCCTGTTCATAGCACTCCTCGAACTTGGTCCCTCCAAGTTCGAGGAGTGAAAAATGTCATAACTTTGCGGAAAAAAATGGTTTAGCTTCGATTTCCTTGTATCCTTTACTTTATTCTTTTATGCATTCAAAGTCTTGCGAAACTAAGAAAAAATATATATGCTGCTAAAGTGAAATTGATATTGGTTGAATCTAATCTTCACCATCCTATCTTAATTATAACAATATCTAGCCTTTGGCAAAAATGTATTCAAGATGCATTCTATTCTTGATCCTTCTGGACAGAGTCGAAGGAAAAATGTTTCTTGCGAATCAATAAATCAGTTCTTACTTCTCACTTAAATTCAGTCCAACTGTTTAATATAATCATTTGTACCTTAGATGGCACACTTCCAGCTTTGCAATTTGCCGTACGGAGGAACACATCCTGCATTACTCAAAATTATAGATTTCCGCTTACCCAGCAGATGATGCACGTTACGTATTAAGGTTATAGAGATATTAAAGAATCAAGCAATGTTCACAACAATGTACCTGTCTTACTAAGGACAGTTCATTAGCCGTTTATACTGTTAGTTGCAAGAGATTGCCGAATGTATTTATAACAACAATTAGTAGACAATGAATATATTTAATGAGCACTGACAGAGTGGATGAACAAAAAATAGAGCACAAGACTCCTGAGAAGAACGAAGTTTGTGCCAAAACTTTAAAATTACCAACATTGAAAAATATCCCAGTAGCACTAGCAAACTTACTGAACAAATTTGCACGGGGCTTAGAGAAGTGAAATAAGGAAGCATTTCTTCTTAACTTGGGACGTGTCAATGGGTATCAAGACTTGACCATCGGGCTATCAACACGAGAAACAGAGATGAGCTTTGGCCCCTGACATCTAAGGCAGCGACCAGAAAGCCTTGGATTCCTTTTGTATTCGTTCAAGCCTTTTGAATAACCAGCGTGTGGGAAGAGATCACAAGAGCACTAGGCCAATTAAGACGTATGGCCCGGGGTTGATCAAGACGGAATTGTTTCTGGAAAAATTCCAGGGTGTCAACGTGTTCATATCCCAGTGTTTAGAAGAGTAGACGTGAAACATAAAAGTGAGATGCAAGCTGTGTGTGAATGGAGAATCATGATAAAGGTGGGATAAAGAAATGAAGCGAAGAATGTCTTTCACCACATAAAGCTTCTGATCTCTTATTGATGATTACAAGTCTAAACAGCCTGCAAATGGATTTGCTTTAATCTGTAAGAAATTTTTAGTATGATTATTCCCGCCACTCCCGCTCACCCCCCCCCCCCCCCAAATATTTATATAAAAAAAATTACCTTTATCAATGCGCGTTTAGTTCAAAAGTTATTCACAACATTACAATATTGATGTGACGATAGCTTACCAGTAAAGGCGACAGCAGCAAAAGCAAGATTAAAGAAATCATTCAGTGTTCAATCGTTCAAACAGATGACTGTAACAATGTTCTTTGAATTAGGCAATGTAAATGAAAAGCTCGTCAATTCATTAAAACAAAATAAACCCTACCTTGTGCCGTGACCAGGATTCGAACCTGGGTTATTGCGGCCACAACGCAATGTACTAACCACTATACGATCACGGCCGCGGAGGTAGCTATCCAAATAATAATACTTTCTACAACACCGCAAACTTCCGTAGCATGACCGTTTTGCTGTAATAACTGTGAAGGCTTACACGTTACTAGTCTATGCGTACTATTGTAAGTGATTTAAACCAATTAATCATTTCTCCATTTACGATCGTACATAAGAGAGAGAGAGAGAGAGAGAGAGAGAGAGAGAGAGAGAGAGAGAGAGAGAGAGAGAATGTGAAACCATTGCTTTTCTGATGAGTTATCTTCCCTTTCTGAGCTAGGTAACGCAGGCAACGTGAAAGAAAGACCTAAACTGAATATTATTTTTTCTTTGCCTTTTGTTTACTTGCGTCTCGATAGATATCTCAAGAACGGTTAAGCAGAATTGGGTGAAAACCTGGTATAGTATACTTTCAACATATGGCATGTCGAGAATATGATTTTTTGGGGAAATTTGCTTGTTTCAGTGAAACCATCACTTTCATTGTGAAAGATGGGAGTTCCAGGCGGATTAAATGCTTCACAGCAGACTAGATATTTATGGTTTATTTTACATAATACAACTATTAATAATTAAGAATATTTATTCACTGTGTGAATGGCCTTGGCTGATGTATCCACCCTCTAATGAATCCTGGTTATTATCATCATTATAATACATTGACTAAGTAAGAAAAGTCAACAAGAACTATTCACTTCTAACGTCATCATAAATAATTATTGCTCATGTGCGATTTAGGAGGGAGGGGAAACACGGCCAGCAGAATAATAAAATAAATATGAAAATAGCTTGGCGTGTTGGTCAGGGCAAGGGTGGTTCGTCGCGTTGCTATATCAAATGTTCTCAATCATTTGTTTGGCTTTTGAATGCACTTAGGACCTAAGACCTAAATTAATTCAGCGTGTATAAGTTTTCCATTTTTCAAATACTAAGAGCTCTCACAATATTTCCAAACTAGGAGAGGATGTAAAATTATGCATATGTCTGAAACGTGGCACAAATTCGAGCGGAACTGGGGCCAGTTTCTCTTTAAAAATTCACGTCAAGCTAAGCTGCACTCGGGTTGCTGAGGTCGACATCAAATACGATAAAATGAACATGGAAAAAAAAAATAACCGACTAAAGTAGCATAGGTCTGCGTACATTACTTTAAACTATTATTAGTACTGTAAGCAGGTAGGGAATGAAGTGTAAATACTTTTATTGTGTAACAGGGAAAAAACCGACAGAAATTTTAATATCTTAGGTGTAGGCTAGGATGAGTCTACAATATGACTAAGCGAAGAATATCTCTGAAAACTACACAACCCACATCACATATTACACACACACACACAAACACACACACACACATTTTATATATATATATATATATATATATATATATATATATATATATATATATATTATATATATATATATATATATATATTTATATATGTGTGTGCGTGCGTGCGTGAGCGCGATTATCCCATGAAAGATCCCAAAAAGGATTTAACTCGGCAAACAACAAAGTCACAAGGGTGTAAAAAAATAGAGAATTTTTTACGTTGCTGATTATCGCTAATGGAATGATAAAAATGCCTCATTACAAATTACAATAATTATGGCCTTTTATATTGTAATTAATTACTAAATTGTAAAAATTCTATATCAATAAGCAGCAATCCAGATATGACGGGAACATTAAAGAAAAGCATCCATGTAAAAGAACTATCACCAATACCAGGCCCGTACCCAGAGTTTTTTGTGGAGGGGGGGCGTTGTTTTTTCCAAAAAAAACCCTGGACCTTTTCTTCTATAAATATCATTGCATGTATAGGTATATAAAAGATGAAATACTGAAAATGTTATTTTAGTTACATTAAGAAGAAAAAATTAGATATGAGGTTTATTTTTGCCCTTCTACCCGATTAGATGTTATTCAAAGTATTGACTTTGGTTAACAGAATTTTACTTGAAATTACTTACAAATATGGTGGCCTATATCATATTCCTATTATCACTTGTATTTCCTACTGCTAAAGAATGATGTTTATCTTTAATAACAAAATTTATAAAAAAAAAAAAAAAAGAGAAAACTTGCCAAAAAAAACATAAGTTTGTAAGTACAGTTCAATGAATAGGATAGTCACAGAAATATGGAATTAATTCATAAATTTTTTTTATTTTTTGGGAGGAGGGGTCGAACTCTGTAACAGGCCTAAATACAAAGCCTGCTGTAAGCAACGGAATATTTTTCCACATTTAAGTAGCTCTCTCTCTCTCTCTCTCTCTCTCTCTCTCTCTCTCTCTCTCGTTTCGTAGCTTAACTTATACAGACATTATATTGAACTCCCCATTTTATCGGCTATTGTCCCAACAAATAAGAAACAAAACCAATATTAAAAAATATTGAACTTAGAATCACATGGAGAAGGGTGACCATACTTCAACAAATTAACATAATGATAGAAGGGAGAAATTTGATGAGATATGGAGATATCGTTGATTAAACAAAAGGAAACAGATGAAGGGAAGAGAGAAATGTAGGGGAATAAAGGAGAATCGGTGATAAAGAATTATTAAAGGGGTAAAAGTACGATCTGTGTTTTCCCTTGTTCCAGAAAACAGGGGAGGACACCGAAACTGTGTCATGTCAACGCTCTGTAAGAAACGTCTCGAATGGAAGGGTGTGATCAATATGTTATTCATATGAATACAGAGCTTAACATACACAATATATATACAAATACATACATACATGTATAATAATGTCTGTAACTATGATATAAATCTTATATGTAAATTGAACGATTGTATGTTTGTATATCGGTTTGTATGAAGTTTGTATGTTTGTGGGCTACAGAAATCCGAACTGCTGGACCGATCTAGACAAAATTTGGCAGTGCCCATTATTTGACCGAACTTAGACACGGATAAAGGCGACAGACGACACAGTAAGAACTGATTAAAAGGGACAGACAGCATAGCAATTACCTAGATAAAAAGCACAGTTACCACAGTAATTATATACATACACACACACACACACACACACACACACACACACACATATATATATATATATATATATATATATATATATATATATATATATATATATATATATATATAAATGGATGTGTGCATGTGTGTATGTTCCAGCATAACTAAAACGCATTGAGCAATTTCAACCAAACTTGGTATATATAATATGACTTAATATCCTGAAAAGAATACTGTGGGGGTAAGACATCACTGGTACCAAAGGGGGGGTGGGGGTAGGGGGTGGGAGGGAGGCTACTAAAAATAACCGAAAATCAAGATATTCTTCTAATTCATAGTTTCTGAGGCAACCGAAATGAATGGTGACACTCCTGTTGCGCTTGAAGTCCAAGTTCAGCAACGATAGGAAGGGAGGGGGTGTGAGGGGTGAAATATAAAATATCAAAGATGCTAAGCTTGTAACAATTGAAGCAACTGTCAGGCTGGGTTGGGAAGCTAGTACCTGGATAAACGTAACAGAGAGAGAGAGAGAGAGAGAGAGAGAGAGAGAGAGAGAGAGAGAGAGAGAGAGAGTTTATTGGTTGTCATTCGGTTTTCCCAAGCAGTGCCAGGTTGGTCAACTAGTACCTAGATAAAAGGCACAGTCACCACAGTAAGAACTGGATAACAGGGACAGGCATCACAGTAATAGCTGGTTAAAGGGGACAGACAGCACAGTACTACTTCGTTAAAGGTGTCACAACTTATAGCACATAATACCTGGATAAAAGGGACAGTTAACACAGTAATAACTGGTTGTAAAATACAGACAGAAGAGTTACACCAGGATAAAAGGGACAGGCATCACAGTAGTACCTGGATAAGAAGGAGAGACAGCACAACAATACCTGGATAACAGGACAGACAGTAGAGTAATACCTGGCTAAAGGGTACAGACAACACAGTAAGGGACAGAGAGTACAGTAATATTTGGTTAAAGATGATAATCAGTACAGTAATACCTGGTTAAAGGTGTCAGACAGAACAGTATATACTACTTGGATAAAAGGGGCAGTACCACAGTAACACCTAGATAAAAGGTAGAGTCACCACAGTCATACTTAGATTAGAAATAAAAGGGACAGTCACTACGGTAATACCTGAATAAAAGGGACAGACAGAACAGTAATGACTGGATAAAAGGGACAGTCATCACTGTAATTAGTGGATACAGTCATCACAATAATTAGGGGATAAAAATAGAGTCATCACAGCAATAAATATATAAAATAAAGGGACAGACAGTACAGTAATGCCTGGAAATGCACCAACGACTGTTTAGAAGGTGAACGTTCGCATGAAAAAGTACAAATGTAAGTAGAACCACCAACTAAAATCCTTCCCCTCTCTCTCTTTTCTCCCCTCCCCCACCCCTCCCCTTTTTCCCCTTTCCGTTTCACTCCCCTTCCCCTTTTCCCTCCCCTACACGTAGTGTTAGACCGCTAGTTCAATAATATATATATAATATATATATATAATATATATATATATATATATATTATATATATATATATGTGTGTGTGTGTGTGTGTGTGTACTATATTTGGTTGATGAGTATTATGTATAAATTAACTAGTTAACTAATCCGAGGTGATTCGCAGGAAAAAATTAGACAAGTCCATTGCCATATTCATCCAGACAATGCTGAATAAGGGATAAAAACCCCGTGCAATGAACTTCCGGAACAAATATATTTTGTGTTTAACACAAACCGTTCATACCGTCGTCACGCACTTTTGCGTCAATCTCGCCCTTCCTGGATGTGGAAACCGTCCCAGCCAAACATTTTTCCCATGTCTAGAGAGTATTTTTTCAGGTCCCCTCCCTCGCCTTTTTCTTTCTAAAACTTCTAATTATGAAAAGTATTCACTAACCTAACGTCTTCTATTCTTTCTATATGAGCAAACCAAACCATGTCAAATAACTGGTTGCCATTTCATTTATCTCTACATTTCTGTTTCATTTCTTCTTAATCCACACAGAATAACAAGTTAGTCTAATTAGTGGAACATTAACACTTCATTTCCATAAAGATGTGATGATCATCATTAATCCCCTCAAACACTTTCCCAACTTTTTTTTGAGTTAGCCACTTCTCTTTTTCAAAACCTTGTGCTATGAAACCTTGCTATCCTCTGCAATCCAAGGATTCTGCAATGCATATCATCTCTTCCATTAAATTTGCTGTCAGATACCTGCATGAAGTAATTAATTTCCAATCTTCCTATCGTTAAATTTCATTGCTCCTGCTTGGCCTCCATTAACGCACATAAGTCACTCTCGCTTACATTCCCTTCAATTTTCCTTTGCAGACACTTTCAAACTATTAAAAGCTAGTTTCTTCAACCTCTCATCATTATCTCCACTCAGTGCTGCATCATCTACCAACATCAACCATTCTACTCCATTTACAAGCCGTTTTCTTATTCTAGCAGTTTTCTTATTCAACTACTTTGTCCTATTGCATCACCTGATCCATAAAAACATTAAACAGCCAATGCAACATATACACAACGTTGCATCATAGCCACTTACGTACATCAAAGCAGGTCGCTCACCAACCTACATATTTCCGCAACTTTTTGATACCATTCATTCCCAGCACTCCTTAAATTGCTTCCCTAACGATTCCATCTTTAGTTGTTTCAATGTCCACGACAGATATGCAATATTTTTCCCATTTATTTTCATGATTTTCATGTAAATTTTTATAACGTGTACCTTCCTCCTTGTCTGAACCGAAACTATTTTCCCCTTCCAATCTTTCTTTCATCAGTATTATCCTGTCAATCAAACTCCACCGCACACTTATCCTGGTATACTACTTGACATTCTACCGCATTCTCCTTTACCCTTATGCAAGGAAAAAATTAATCCTCTCAGCGATTCCTTTGGAGTTTCTCCCTAATTAAACATGACTCACTTACCGCCGTCAGTCTCCCAAAGATGCTTTCATCACCATACAGCAGCATCTCATTAATGATCCTAGCAACCACGTAGCTACTCCCTTCCGTTCCTAAGCCTTTTAACTGCCCGCCTTACAGCCAAACCAGTCTTTTCCATAAATTTCTCAAAATAAAAATTAACCTTCTCCATTTCTGCATTCTCCGCTCTAGCTCTCTTTTATCCTCCATATTCAACCTCTTTTCAGAATAGCCACGCCATTGCTATAGGATTGTATTCTTTTCTATCGGTATCTCTTCGTTGGCATTTTTAGTTTTATGATCAAATTGCTCGTTTATCTTTTTCTCTGCATTTACCTCCATTAACAACAATTCTTCTCATTCAAGATATTCACTTAGATTTACACTCCAACTTTTGTCATGCCTTTCTTTTTATTCCTCATTTCATCCTTGGCAACCCCGTTCTTCCTCTTATGCAGATAAATAATTATTTCTATAGTCCTCAGCTGCAATTCAAACCATTTTTTACCCCCATACTACTCACTAACACTCACTGCTGACTCTGCAACCCCATCCCCCAATCTTGACTAGCTCTCACAGAGGTTACTACTCATTCCATGACAGTGCCTTGACCTATAGCCCACTTTCATCTTATTCTCCCTTGCTTTTTATGTCACTCATTTATTCTGATCACGCATACTGCCTCAGTTTCAGCTTTTCCTCTCCTATTAAAATTTCCCCAAATTTTCATTCTTGCTTCACCCAAGAAATTGTTAACTATAATCCCATTTACTTTGCTTTCACCGTTTCAGCCAGCAACTTGCTCTTATTCTGAGACACTAATTGATTCTCACTATTTGCTCCTTCCAACGTGTACCTACTGCTATCCTACTTTGGAAAGCAATTACTTCAAGCAATCAAGCCCCTTTCTAGATACATTTTCATAAGCCTTAATCCATTATCATTCACTTTAGGAATGCCACACCTGCTATTTCTTTCTTTAAAAAAGACAGTTCTATTTTTCATTGAAGATTAAAGCATTAATTCAACTATGACCATTTACTTTATTTTCTTCTGCACGATGCCATTCGCAAAGTAGCTAGTCAATGGTAAAAACTGAATTTATGTAACAGAGGGGAATCCAATTAGCAAATAAATAGGCAGAGGTGGTACTGTCCTAACTATACTCTAGGCCTACATAAGTGGACAATATTTCAAAGTTTACCAAAATAAGATATTATTTTTACAAAGAATGGTTGCTTTTTATTACGCTTCAAAAGAAAGGTGACATCTGAAACTTGGTCGATTTCTGACAGATGAGTCAGACAGATGGTCCTGATCGTTAAAGGTCTCTCTCTCTCTCTCTCTCTCTCTCTCTCTCTCTCTCTCTCTCTCTCTCTCTCTCTCTCTCTCTCTCTCTCATCTTGGACTGAAGGGTATAACTACTGTTTAGTATTATCATTTTCTCTCCATTATTGCTATAATTTTCTTTTTTTGGTATTCCTCTTCTATTGCTTGTATTTGAAGAGAGAGACCCTTGAATGGTCGGGATCATCTACCAGGCCCATCCACCAAATTCAGGAAACCAGTTTAAGATTAATGACTTTGCAAGCCAATTGTAAGATAAAATAATACTTCGTAAACCTCTGACATTTTACTCGCCGATAAAGGGCAGCGTATGGTCAAAAACAGTACTGTCTGACTATTCTCATCTTACATTAAATTCTATAGATCAAGTTAATAAATTAGTCCTTTCTCTTGACATGAAGTAATGGGGGGAAACGATATTCTACGGAAAAAATATTGATCATGATGATTAACACTGGGGGACACACACACACACACACACACATACACACACACTCTCTCTCTCTCTCATATGCATATAGTGTATATATATATGTATGTATATAAATATATATATATTGATATATATATATATATATATACATATAGATATATATATATATATATATATATATATATATATATAGATTATTTATATATATATGTATGTATGGAGAGAGAGAGAGAGAGAGAGAGAGAGAGAGAGAGAGAGAGAGGAGAGAGAGAGAGAGAGAGAGAGAAAACTGTCTCAGTGTTAATCATCATGATCAATTCAATATTTTTTCCTTTGAATATCGTTCCCCATTTACTTACTTCATGTATATATATATATATATATATATATATATATATATATATATATATATATATATATATATATATATATATACCGTAGAGTGGGGGAAGTGCGCACCCCCTGGGGTAAGTGCGCACTGAAGTAAGTTATTTTTTTCAATTGTCAAAAACAGGTTTACATTTTTTTCTTTTTTCTTTTATCACAGTTTGAATATGAGACAGATTTCCTGATTCAACTTTAGCAAGTGTTACCCAACTATCTCATTAAGAAAATAGACCACCACGGCTTAGTACAGGGAGAACGGAGCATTGAAAGAAATTTTGGACGAAACGGGAAGTTGGAATGCTAAGGGTTAGTTACCTAACAATAAATTTCGCTAGCATGCTCTATTTATGCTCATTAATTATGTATATACTAAGGTAGATTAGGCTATAATTATAAGTTGCTAGGTCTAAGTATTAATGAGTAGTGAGTCATGAATGAAGGGTGGGGTAATTGCGCAACTTTTCATGGGGTAAACGCGCACCTGCTGGTTTCATCACTAATCACCAACAAATTGCTATCTAAATGAATTGGTTCATGCCTTATAGCCTATATATTCAATATTTCGAGCATAACAAAGCAGAAAAAATCAAAGTCAATGCAATTTAAATCTCATGTTTTTACAAATGGTGCTACACTACTTAGACCTAGCAACTTATAATTATAGCCTAATCTACCTTAGTATATACACAATTAATGAGCATAAATAGAGCATGCTAGCGAAATTTATTGTTAGGTAACTAACCCTTAGCATTCCAACTTACTGCTATTGTTCAGTGTTTGTTTCATCCCTACTTTATTAAAAACAAAGTTTACTTCATGGCTTCAGAAATGCCTGGCATGGTCGTGCGTTGAGAAATACATTACCTATAGTGCGTTTACTTTTCTAAGATCACTAGGGTGGGGCCAGGTAGAAAAGGCAGAGTTGTCATATCTACAGGTATGTAAGTCCCATTAAATTCTTACCGCAGATATAATCCTTCTTAGGAGGATTCACTGTAGACACTGGGAGTCGATGGAAAGGGTTTGCTTCTTCCCTGTTAACTTTTTTTTTTTTTCCATTCTCGATTCTACTTAGCTATTCTTTCTTTCTCTTTCTATAATTGTATATGGGCTGAGTGGCCTGTTGGCTCCGGTGATTGGACTTGAAACATAAATTCTTAAGTCAATCGATCTATTATGCCCTTGGAAACGACAACCACGCATTACTTCTCTGCATAACATTTTATCAAAATCATCCAAGTCAGTCACAGGATTCACTTTCTCTTTTCTTGAAACACTGGAGATTCCGCTATATTTCCTTTCCCGCCTCTCTTGCTTCTTAAGTCTACGAACAGTCATTTCTAATACTTTTGTTGCTTCAGATGTTCTCTGGATAGCCTTCGAAACATCAGTTACAGGATCTTCCAGATGTTTTTATAAAATGAAGTATTTCAGGAAACTATAGACTATTTCCTTGGCCTCAGTGGTGGGTGAAGACGTTTACGGGAGTCATTTGGCCTGGGCTGACCATACTGTTCACAGTGGGTGATCGAGTGCGAGTATCCTTTAATGATATTGACCATGACCTTTTAAATCCTCTTAAAAACCATAGGTACCCTGAACTCAGATGTGGCATCGCCGGGGAAAAAATATGCCATATCTTCATTTTCATTAGTGAAACTGAGGTTTTCACGAAAAATATACGAAATAATATATATTCAAAATATCTGATGCAAACAAAGAATCACAATTTAAGAAATAAAAACTATTTCAATAGACTCCATAAAGCTAATATGATTACCATAACGTGAAAATTGCCAACGTAAGATTTCTGTACAGGCCACACCATAGCGATCTTAGAAAAGTAAACTCACTATAAATACATCATATTTTTTGGTTAAAGTCCTTATTGTGTGATATTGCATCTAAGGTATGCATAGAATTGTTAAAGTAAGTTTAAGTGTGCTTAAATTTGAAAAACAAAAACATAGTGCGCACTTCCCCCAAACCCTGGGGTAAATGCGCACCCTTATATTTTTTGCACTACCTACCACATAAATATTTTCATAAACATTTCAATTTGTGCAAAGGTTGCCCTATTAATAAACAATAAAAACATGTCTCACTTTTTTCAGTTTCTTTCTAGAACTCTTACCAGAGGTAAAAAAATGACAAAAAAGGTGCGCACTTCCCCCACTCTACGGTATATAATATATATATATTGTGACGAAGTGGCGTGAGTATCTGGGTCTGGATACCATTAACACTTGGTGCGTGAAATAGTCAAAGATCTGTGTCTGGACACCATTAATATTTGTTAACCCAAATTGCCAAGTATCTGGTTACTACACTTACCATTTGTACTTGCTAATACAAGAGACCCTTTTATTCCTGGGTCTGGGACACCCTTTGTACTTAGGGCACAGTTCATTCAAGTACCTGGTTGTTACTTACCTCACTACCGACAGACACCTGACCCTTCATCACAAATACTAAACGACTGAATACTCTAAAGGTAAGAGTGATCCCTTTTTTCCAACTGAACAGTCAGAAAACAATCAGTCTAAGTTCATTAAAATATGTGTGAGGTAATCTTAATTAAAGGGCATCACTCGTGCAAATTCAAATTTAAGTATTTCCCTAATTCTGTTTTATTTGTGGGAAACGTCACAATTATCACTCTATATTTCTACCTAAACAAAATAAAATATAGCTGGTGGTTCAATGAAATGCTCATATAAATTTTAAATACAAAAGTTTATTTCTAAATTCAAAATTTATAAGTGAAATTCACAATCTCAGGGAAATTGTTATTACTTGAAAGCAAAAGTTTAATTAATTCTTGAATTAATTCTTAAGCAAAATTAAATCAAAGTTTATCAAGAAAATTAATTAAATTAAATCATAAAGCAATAATTAAATTTGAAATTAAATTTAATTAAATGCAAGTTAATTCTCAAGTGTAAGATTCAAAATGTTCACAACAGAATATTGATCAAACTAATTAAACAAAAATAAAGACAATGCAGAAAAACATAATGCATAATATGAAAACAATTAAAGCATTGACAGTACACACACTAAGCATATAAAAATGTGAAAAGAACAAAGCAAAAGATAAATGCTTAGAATGATAAAAATTGAAGTGCACTTCACAACATTGTAAAAAAATAAAAATTACCTTTACACAGCTGCAGCGTCAATCAAAAGGCCTGTTACAATTTTACACTTTTTCACTATTTTCTTGGGCGCCTTCACAGATTTAACAAAAATAATAATTATGTTCAGATTCCACAAACAACACATATATTACTAAGAATTATATAAAAATGAGTGACCAGCTCGTTACATTAAGTTACTGAAACAGCCTCGCGACCGAGCGAGAGAGAGAGATTTTTAGAGAGAGAGAGAGAGACTATCGCACGCCGCTATGTCTCAAAGCGAATGAATGGTTCTCTCTCCCCATAAACGATTATCTATAGTGAAGGCGAACATAATTACGTCATCTCTATAGGAATAGCTATGAATAAGGAGGCTCCCTTGTTCCATTACAGGACCTACCGCGATGACAAAAAACTAGCTTAGCTCATCTATTTTCCAGGGTCTGGATAACATTGCGGCTTGGGGGGTCTTACGCTTGTTTGCGCCGATAAAGAAATCACCTAGCTAAGACATTCTCAAAGTGCGAATACGACTCCCTTCAAAAGGCTCCCATCTAAGCTCTTACGGTACTACAAAATGAAAAGTGGATCACTTAAGGCATGTTATCTTTAAATTTGGGAAATCTGAACACAGAAACAAACATGTTCATACCATGATACACAAGTTCTGATGTGAATTAATCATATTACCACAATTATAATTGCATTCCAAACTTACATTATAAGAATATATATATATATATATATATATATATATATGTATATACATATATATATATATATATATATACATATATATATATATATATATATATATATATATATATATATATATATATATATATACTATATATACATATATATATATATATATATATATATATATATATATATATATTATATATATATATATATATATATATATATATATATATCCTGCAATTCCACAATGGTCCCGTGGGTGAAGTTATTTAAGAGATCCTCACATGAAAATGAAAGGAGGTACCAAGACTTTCAACTTTTATTCCAAAGTCATCTTTGGAATAAAAGTTGAAAGTCTTGGTACCTCCTCCTTTCTATTTTCATGTGAGGATCTCTTTTGTACTATATATATAATATATATATATATATATATATATATATATCCATATATATATTATATGTATGTATAACTGAATCACGAGAGTTTGGAACGTGATATCCATACCATATATAATATATATATATATATATATATATATATATATATATATATATATATATATATATATAAGTGAATGCCACAGGACAAAATGATAGTCAGAAATCCAAGCGCTTTCGTCTTTACTAAGACATTGTCAAGGAGCCAATGAAATACAATTGGAGAGAAAGGTCTCAGGTACACAACAAGAAAAAAGAATACCAGATGGTTAATTGTCAAAGGGTAAAAATTAAAAGAGATAATCCAGGATTATCGAATATCACACGGTCACAAACCTAAACAGATTTGACCCTAACCGAAATTACAAAGTATCTTTACAGTCCAAAACATGTAAAAACTGAAAATATTAATTTTGTTGCTTATATTTATCTACAACTTTTTTCATTATGAAAGCATTCAAGTTTAAATAAACCAAGACTTAAATTTAGAACTTTTCTATTATTTGACTTGATGAAACAAGATTCAATGATATTACTTTTAACTGTGTCATTACATGGGGATTAAGGCTCTTGCTTGACTCCAGTTAATAGAATTATCTAAATCTCTCATATGTACGAATAATGCATTCGATATTTGCCCAGTTCTCACAGAATATTGATGCTGTTTGAGACGTTGTGAAAGAGATTTACCGGTCTTTCCGTAATAGATTTTATCACACTTTTTGCAAGGAATTTCATATATGTAGCATGGAAGATCTTTAGGAGAATTTTTTATTACTAAACTCTTGACATTAATATTACTGAAAACAACATTCATGTTAAAAAGCTTTAAAATTCTAGGAATATCTAAAAACCTTACATCATACGGTAATTTTAGAATGTTATGCTTACTAAATTCAAGTTTGTCATTAGTCGAATAAAATGTTTTTCTAGCTCTTTTCCATGCCACATCTACAAAAGTCCTTGGGTATTTAAGTTTCCATGCAATATCATACTGAAAACAACATTTATGTTAAAAAGCTTTAAAATTCTAGGAATATCAAAACCTATGCCCTGATGATATCAATATTTGTAAAGGTACTGTGTATGGTGCTATGAGTAAACCTTCTCCCCCTAATGTACCCTTGAGATTTCTCCAGGTTTTTAATAAAATTAAAGAAGACGAAACAGTGAAAGTGACAAAAGCAGATAAATCTAATGCAGTGGTAATAATGAATAAAAGTGACTATGTAATAAAATAATGACATTGGTAAATGATACTGATACTTATACGAAACTGCGGTCTGACCCTACACAGGCAGTGAACTCCCATTTTAATAAACAAATTAAATCCATTTTGAAGGGCTTGGACCATTTAATTAAACAGTTTACACAGCAATGCGCCTACCTTAATATCAATAATATCAATAACCCTATCAGACCAATAATATCAATAACCCTATCAGACCAATCATTAATTCAGTGGGCTCAGTTACGTATAATTTATCTAAATGGCTTGTAAAATTTCTTACTCCTTTGGTAGGAAACATTTCTAACACGAATGTTAAAAACAATGTTGATTTTATAAACAAATTGAATAGTTCAAATTTGAATTTTTATTTTAATATGGTTAGTTTTGATGTTGTCTCTTTATTTACAAAAGTGCATGTAGATGACTTACTTGAATATTTGAAAGATGAATTAGAACGTCATGACATTCCCTTAAGTGTAGGAAACCTCATTAGTCTCATAAGGCTATGTATCAAAGAGAGTAAATTTTGTTTTAATGGGGAATTTATTGTACAAAAGTTTGGCATGGCTATGGGTAATCCCTTATCTCCTGTCCTTAGCAATATTTACATGGAATTTTTTGAGACAAAACTCTTACCAAGAATTTTGCCCCAAAAAGTTATATGGTTTAGGTATGTGGATGATATTTTCTGTATTTGACCAGTTCACGAAAATATCCAGGAATTCCTTAATAATCTCGATTAATTTAGTATAATATATATATATATATATTATATATATATATATATATATATATATCTAATAAAAGGGGCCCATAAAAACACCAAAATGTAGAGAGAAAAGTACTATATTTCAGAGACTGCTGTTTTGGTGCTCTCTCTATTCAGGTATATGAATGAGAAAAGTTTACAGAAAAGGTGGTATTTATACCAAGAGATTCGTCCACAAGCAAGCCAATTTAGGTCACCCCGCTGATAAGGAAGATTATCAGCGGGGGTGACCTAAATTGGCTTACTTGTGGACGAATCTCTTGGTATAAATACCACCTTTTCTGTAAACTTTTCTCATTCATATACCTGAAGAGAGAGACAGCAGTTCCTCTGAAATATAGTACTTTTCTCTCTACATTTTGGTGTTTTTTATGGGCTCCTTTTATTAGATGGAATTCTGTTGTTACAGAACATTTTTACCAGTCATATATATATATATATATTATATATATATATATATATATATATATATATATATATATATATATATATATATATATATATAATATATATATATATATATATATATATATACATATATATATATATATATATATATATATATATATATATATATATATCGAGCTACAAATATCCTTTAATATCTAATTCGCTCTACCTCGGAATTAATATATTTTCATATGTGTTTTAACCTTCTCGATAG
>NC_087213.1:30037093-30052093 GCF_015104395.2 Macrobrachium nipponense
TTACGTTAAGATTTTCTTGGTCTACCCACTGTCTCAGCTATGATGTCTTTTGACTCCTGAGAAAGGACTTCAGGCCTTCCAAGATTCTCACTCTTTTCGCAATGACAGTCACATGTATTTTTATTCCAGTTCCTTTTAACAAATGATTCATCTCTTTTAATGTATTTAGCTATCCAGGAACGTGAAATGAAGGATGCGCCAGCATCCCTGGTCTCGCTGAAGGTTATATTCCGGATTCGGTCAATCCTCCGAGTCGTTAGCCATGGCTGTATCTAACTCCGTCACTCAGTCTGAAAATACAAGAAATGTAAAATGAAAAATAGCTTTACTGAAACTTAAGATAATGTACTTGGAGATAAGCTATAGCAGAAAACTTCATAACCTTCCATTTGTTCTGTGGAGGGGGGCTCTAATTTCGAACACCCATAGTATGTATATATATATATATATATATATATATATATATATATATATATATATATATATATATATATATATATATATATATATATATACATGTATGTATAAGTTAAGTATATCTTAGTTTTACCAGACCACTGAGCTGATTAACAGTTCTCCTAGGGCAGGCCGCGAAGGATTAGATACATTTACGAGGCTAGAAACCAATTGGTCACCTAGCAACAGGGACGTATAGCTTATTGTGGGATCCGAACCACACTATATCAAGAAGTGAATTTCTATCACCAGAAATAAATTCCTCTGATTCTGCATTGGCAGAGCCGGGAATCGAACTTCGGACCACCGATTGTCAGCTGAGCGCAAAAACCACTCGTCCAGCGCGGAACTACATGTATGTATATACACTACATATAGGCATATCTATACGCACGGCAATTTCTGACTCTCTGTCTGTTTGATCACACTACACGCCCAGACTATGAAAGCTAGGACTACCAAATTTTTCCCATTGATTCCTCTTCCCCCAAGGAAGGTTATAGTTAAAATTCAAAATTCGAGGGCCGTTCTAAGGGGCAATGACCCCTCTTTTTCATATCTCCTAATTTTCTACAACTTTCGGAGTTGACATCTAAGTAGAAGTGTTTCTAAAGGTAAAAACTGGCTCTCCACAATATGGAGGCCATAAGACAATGTCAGTAATAAGGGGGGCCAACCCCTCTGGGGATGGAGGCCCAAGGGGGGTTTCCTACAATATTAGGGGGCAGGAGGTCTATGCCCTTTCAACTTACCAACCAGGGGAGAAAGGAGTCTTAGCCTACCTACCCTGACCTTGGTAGCAGGGAGGGTGGAACCCTTGCTTTGGGAATCAGGGCCCAAAGAGTCAAAGATGGGCCTACTGCATTCAAATTTGGTACCATGAGTTAGCATAAATGACTACAAACACATTTAACTTCAATATCAGTGTTTAACTAAAGGCTGAGTTTTATCAAGAGGCGTTTAAGGGGACCTCACAATGAAAATCCCAAGCAGCCTGTCACAACTTGTATGCATCCCCTGTATGACTTGAGGTGCAGATTAACTGGCTAGCCTTCACCAAAAGAGAAAGTCTGACATACCCAAAATGAATATGGATGCCTTTCGAGCTCAAAAGGCTGGTGATCCTAGGTGATAAATAGCTCCCCATCGCTGGGCATTGAGAGAGAGCAGAACACCACCAAGCAAGTCACATCTCTGACTGCCTGTTCCTTTAGAGCCAACATCCATCTGTGCCCGAATTACCAAGCCCAAGTATCTTAAATCCAGTGCCAACCCAGGTTCTTCCATTCGTACGACTACAGGAGCCATCTCTTCAGAATTAAGGTAGATTAAGAATTGAGGTTGTCCAGTCACTTAGTTTTCCTTCTCTTAAACGTTTCTGTTTCCAAGTGCACCTCTTACATAGACCTGACCTGTCATGTTACATTTGTGTCTTAAGTTTATTAAGTAGTGTTTTATGTTAAGGGGATATCTGCTGCCCTAAGCAATAGCCTCTTATCCTTGCTATTACCATGAATTTATCATGCGATCGGATGTCTTTCTCTATTGTTGAATGGAGTCCTTGCTGCTGTGGAACACTCTGCCTCGACTGTATGCTTGTTGGTTACATCGAAGAAATTTCCAAATGTAACCTTATGAACACAGCCATTGAATCTTAACCCCTGCCACTTAGTTTACATCCATTATTCGTTTTATATGTAGCTGTAGGACCCCAATGGCCGGCCTTATTCCTCCTCGTCTTCTAATTTTGTATCGTAATTACATCTAATTTAGTTATGTTGAGTTCCTCTCCAGAATCCCTCTAAAGAAAGGCCTTAAGCCATTATTCCTTCTCTGTGTACTCTAACCTTGTAGGTGAACAGTAAGATTACCAACATCCTTGTGGTAAGTTTAATAGAGCCCACCTTCCAGTGTAAGAATATATATATATATATATATATATATATATATAGATATATATATATATATATATATATATATATATATATATATATATATATATATATATATATATATATATATATATATATACAATATTTATACATATATATAATGTATGTAAGTATGTTTGTGTGAGTCATCCTTCAGAACAAACACGAGGTTGATGAGGAGCAAACCTCCGGTTCTAAGCAAATGGGCCTAGTAACAGCATTCGAAATCCGATCCTATGGTCCAGGTGTCTGACTCGGAATAGCAAGGGATACCAGGAACGTTTTCTATTGAATCTCGAATCGACGAGTCGACGCGGATAATACCCGGTTAATTCTAATGATGACCTTTTCTACCAAAGTAATGATGTTGTCCTAATCTCCTGCCTCCCTCTCTCTCCCTCCCCTCCACCAGTAATCCCAAGCGTCCCCTCCATTCACCCTCCCCTTCCCCATCCCCTCCCCTCAATGATTCTGCTCTTCAGCGCAAAATTAATGTTCCATTTTCGGTGGCATTCATTTGATCAAAATCGTCAATAGTTACATTCAAAACGTGTTACATATTTCACTTACATTATGCTTTACGTAATGATATATTTCTTAGTTTTTTTTTTCAGAGGAGCGGCTCAAGAATGAAAGGTAAAATACTCTTTATTGATGTTTTCGGCTAACGTTAATCCATCCTAACTACCAGCAGTATTGTCTTGTTATTCACATACAGATCAGGATTCATGCCACATTTTCTGTACAATACTGCTCTGAATAAAAATAAAAGTAAGCAACAGAAGACATTCTTCACTATAAACACATTCCATGCATAAAAAGAAAAAAGAAATCGTCCAGTTTTTGTCTTCGAAGGTGTTTAATGATATTGCTTACACCTACCGGCTTGGATATTTTCGTAAAATCTCTGTAAACATGTATACAGTAGAGAGTTACATTTGACTGTGTGCAGACTATTCAACTTTAAAAAACCATATAGTAAATAATTACAAATATCTGTTTGCTAGAAAAATTGATATATCCCATATATTTACAAATATCTGTTTACTAGAAAATATATATATATACATGTATATATATATATATATATATATATATATATATATATATATATATATATATATATATATACAAACTAGCTGAGGAAAACTGTGAATGACAACCGATAAACTCAGTCTCTTTTCTCCTCCCAAACACCTAATCTACTCTCTCTCTATCTTTCTCTCTCTCCTCCCTAACACCCCCTCTAGTCTCTCTCTTTCACTTCCTCTCTCTCTCCCTCTCTCTTACACACACACTCCCTTTCCTGTTAAAATAAATTGCTTAGATTACAATGCCCAGTATTTTTTGACATTTTACATTTTACCCCCTCTCACCCATCAATTCCTATCGGGGCTAAACTTGGAATTAAAGGGCATTGGGAGTCTTACTACTAATCTCAGTGGCCTGAAAATTTATTGGATTAGACACAAATTATGTAATTTTTTAAATTTTATTTTTCATCCCTTCTCACTGGCAGCCAACAGCCCCACCCCCTTCCTATTCGGGCTGAACTTGGTCTTAAGGGCATCAATGTCGCCATTTATCTCAGCGACCTTGATAACACTGGCCTTTGTTTCAAAACTTTGTTTACAAAGGTCAATTGTTTTCCAACTGATTTAGGACCCTTTTTGCATGCAAATTAAAAAATTACAGTTCATTTTCCTGGGTCAGGTCTGGTTTCTTAGTCTATTTCTATTCCAGCAAATTTTTCCAAAATATCACAATTATCCAAGTGTTTATGGGCTGTTTTTGCAAAACCAGGTCGTGGGTAACCTTTAAGAATTATTTTTATTTCTCTTTTCAGGTCTAGATATGTATGAAAATGGATCAGAAGTGTAAAAACCATCCTAATAGGTTCTGTTACATCTGCGGGCATGTGGTTCTTCCAGACCATCAAGCAAAAATCACGGATTTTGTGAAGAAGACATATCAAGCTTACTTTGGAGTCAAACTAGGGGACCAGGATAAGACATTCGCTCCCCATATCTGCTGCAAAATACGTGTAGAGAACTTACGGGATTGGAGGAACAAGAAAAAGAAGAGTATGCCATTTAGTGTCCCAATGGTGTGGAGGGAAGAGAAAGATCTCATTACAGACTGCTACTTTTGCATGACAAATCTAAAAGGCATCAATTGCAAGAACAAACGACATGTTCAATATCCTGATGTTCCTTCTGCCATAAAGCCAGTCCCCCATGGCCCTGAGCTTCCTGTTCCTGAGCAAAATGTCACCATGAAATCTAAGTTCTGATTCCGAATCAAGTGACATGACTGATACAGCCGAGTGTGGTGCATACAGGCCAGAAGAGGACGATCAGCTGGTGCCTTTGACCCAAGCCAAACTCAATGACCTGACACGAGACCTGAACCTTTCCAAGGAGTCTGCTCAGCTACTGGGTTCTTGTCTTCCAGAGAAACGTCTACTGTCACCAGGAACAACATTCTATTGGTTGGCATCAGGACCACGAGAGAGAATTTAGAAAATTCCTCATGTTTGATGAAGCATCTTCACTGGTCTACCATAAAAATATTACTGACCTGATTGAACTACTTGGTCTAAAGTATGATGCTATGGAATGGAGACTTCTCATTGACTAATCTAACAGAAGTCTCAAGGCAGTTCTTCTGAATAATGAAAATAAGTTTTCATCGATCCCTGTTGGGCACTCAGTTGAAATGAACTCTGAACTACCAGGAACAGGGTTGATCTTTGGAGATCTTAAAGTTTTTGGACTCATCCCAGGACTTCAAGGTGGCTACACAAAGTATCCACGCTTTCTGTGCGTATGGGATAGCCGTGCTGATAATCAGCATGATGTCAGACAAGAGTGGCAATCAAGACAAGGATTAAAACCTGGGTCACAAAACGTTGTCCCACCCATCCACATCGAACTCAGTCTCTTGAAAAACTTTGTGAAGGCATTGGACAGGGAAGGTAGATGATTTGCTTTCCTCCATCAGAAGTTTCAACAAAAAAAGCATGGAGAAACTTAAGGCAGGTTTGATGGTCCTCAAATAAGGGAACTCATCAAGGATGCTAGTTTTGATGATGCACTGAATCCTGCTGAACTCTCTGCCTGGTTGTCCATTAAGTCAGTCATTGCAAACTTCATATGCAACCACTGAAGTTCCCAGTATCAGAAGGTGGCTGATGAGTTAATGAAGAATTTCTGTCAACTTGGTGCACACGTCAGTGAAAATGCACTACCTCCTGTCTCATCTGGACTATTTTCCAGAGAATTGTGGAGACTTCAGTGAAGAACAGGGTGAGCTCTTTCACCAAGATATCAGTGTTATGGACAAACACTATCAAGGCTGATGGAATATCAACTTTCTGACTGACTACTGCTGGTGCCTGAAGAGAGTTATGGAGTCTGCTCAGCACAATTGGAAGACCATTCATCCATGAGTAGCTTCCTCAGTTCATTATACTCTTCTTGCTATCTATTCAAAATATTTTGTAAGCCTTCTGTCAATAAATCAGTCTAGTATTTTAAATATTGTGTTTCATTCACCAACAAAAGATCAGAATTTAGGATATTTTTAATATACTATTTTATTAACTTGATCTGATTGAGTAAAATGAGCATAATTTTTTAATTCAGTGCAAAAAACTGGCTTAAAATCAGGTATTATGTTAGACCTTTAAAACAGTGCAGGCCAGTGCAATTATGGATTAGACAATATCTGTCGTTTCCGGTTATTTTTACATGTCACCCACTTCCCACCCCTACCCCCACCCCCTTTGAGACCAGTGATTTCTTGCCCCCACAGTATTCTTTATCAGATAGTAAATCATATGTATACTGAAATGAGGTAAGATAAACTGGCAGACTTTATTTAGTTATATACTAAGTCTATGGACAGAGGCAGCCCCGTTTCAAGGAAGCCCTTCCCACTCCCACCACCTTTGGTGCCCTTTGGTGCTTGTGATGTCTTACCCCCACAGTGCTGATTTCTAGACAGCAAGTCATATGTACACCAACTTTGGCTACACTTGCTCTATGCATTTCAGTTATGGTGGAACATACACACACCCATATACTTCTCAGCCCTGCAATTCATATCAGGGTTGAGCTTGGACTTAAAGGGCATCAGGAGTTTCTCTATTCTTCCTAGAGACCTCAAAAACTAGACACTAATATCTTTCACTTTAGATGTTTTATTTTGTGCCCCTTCTCATCCCCCTACCTATCAGAGGCTGAACTTGGACTTGAAGAGCATCAGAAGTGTCACTGTTCATCTCAGCAACCTCAAAAACTACGAACTGGACACTAATATCTGTTGTTTTCAGTTATTTTTCCATGTTATACTCTTCCCACCCCTTCTTCCTATTGGAGCTGTACTATGACTTACAGGGAATCGGGAGTGTCACTACACATCTCAGCAACCTCGAAAACTATGGATTAGACACTAATATCACCCCCTTACCCCACTTCTCATCCCCAACTTCCCATCGGGCCTGAACTTGAACTTAAAGGGCATTGGAAGTGTTACTATTCATTTCAGCAAGCTCAAAAACTTTGGATTTGACACTAATATCTGTTTTTTAGGTTATTTTTACATGTTACCCATTTCACACTCCTCAACTGCCTTTCTATCAGGGCTGAACTTCGACTTACAGGGCACCAGGAGTGTCACTATTCATCTCGGTGACCTCTAAAATTATGGGTTCGACACTAATATCTGTCATTTTCAGTTATTTTTATGTCACCCACTTCCCACCCCTTCTCAACTCCTTCCTATTGGGGTTGAAATTGGACTTTGAAGGGCATCGGGAGTGTCGCCATTCATCTCAGCAATGGACTAGATACTAATATCTGTCCTTTTCATTTATTTTACATGCCACCAGCTACCCACCCCTTCTCACCCAAACCCCTTTCCTACCAGTGCAGAACTTGGACTGAAAAGTGCATCAGGAGGGTCACTATTCACCTCAGTGACCTCAAAAACTATGGATATGAAACTAATATCTGTCTTTTCGATACCTATTTTCCAACCCCAACCCCATTGGTGCCAGTATTCTTTTCCAGCTAGTAAGCCATATACTAGTATATACTGAAATCGGGTATGATAAACCCACCGCCTTTGGTGTAGTGATGCCTTACCACCACAGTAGTATTCTTTTCAAGATAGTAAGTCATATGCATACCAAGTTTGGTTGAAATTGCTCAATGCCTTTCAGAGTTATGCTTGAAAACACACACACACATATATACATACACCCATATACATATAGACTAGCTGACAAACCTGGCGCTGCCCAGTTAAACTCTCAATCGTGACTGGTGAACTCTTTCTCCTCCCAAACACCTCATCTACTCTCTCTCTCTTCACTAAAACCCCTTTACTCTCTCTCCCTCTCACTTCCTCTCCCTCTCACTTCCTCTCCCTCTCACTCTCCCTCGCACACTTACTCCCTTTCCTGTTAAGATAGCTGCTTCAATTACAATGCCCGTATTTTTGACATTTTATATTTCACCCCTTTTCAACACCCTCTTTTTATCATGGCCTCAACTTGGACTTAAAGGGCATTGGGAGTGTCACTGTTCATCTCACCAACCTCAAAAACTATGGATTAGACACTAATGTCTATAGTTGTTGGTTACTTTTACATGTCACCCACCTCCCACCCCCACCCCTTTTGGTGTCATTGAAGTCTTACCACCACAATATTCTTTTCCAGATAGTAAGTCACATGTATACCAAAATCAGGTCTGATAAACCCGTTGAGCTTATTTAGTTACATACTAAGTCTAGAGGCAGAACTAGCCCTGTTTCAGAGAAGCCCTTCCCATCCGCACCCCCTTTGGTGTCCTTTGGTGCTAGTGATGTCTTACCTCCCCACAGTATTCTATTCTTGACAGGCAGTCATATGTACTGCAAGTATGGTTGAAATTGCTCAATACATTTCATCAATTATGCTGGAACACACACACACAGACATCTATTCATATAGTAAATATATAAATATATGTGTGTATTTGTGTAAATACACACACATACATATATATTCTATGTATGTGGGTGTTTGAGTGTGTTGTTTTAATGAGTAATCAGTCACCAAAATCTATCTAAATGATCCAGAGATGTTTGGAGAGTAAATACACCCCTTCATAAAATATTTCATTCAAATACAAAGCATAAATATGTACTAAAAATTAAATTCATTTATCTGTGGAAAGATGCAAACTTCTCCAATGACTTCAAAAATCCACTTTTTACAGATAACATTTTCATGTATATTTTCTAAAATTCTAGAAAGAGACACTTTACCCTTACCATCCTACCACTATGAGATGAAACATCTCATGTTCAAAAGACTACCACTTGTTACAGTAAAAATCTCATAACCAAAGGATCGGACAATAATTTCAGAATGGCCCTTACTAAGCATTTTTCACAAAAATATGCATCAAATGAATGTCGGCAATCCTACAACAACAAAGGGTATTTTTTCTTAGATTTTCACTGCATCTTACATACCTCCAGATTAGCCAACCTGTTCTTCTAGAGACATGGATAAACAGTCACTGCAAAGGTTCATTCTGGATTTTCTGCTTGGTACACCCCAATTTGCAAAAATGCCAGCAGGCCTTCTAAAACTGCATGAACAAAATAAACTTTGTAACATCTCCAAACCAGTGAAGGTTCATATTTGCATATTTTTTGTTGTTGTTGAAAGAAAGTAGGCTAATGAACTGATGAAATCATTCCCCTCAAGTATTAGCTAGTACTTTTAACATGGCTTCCAATGCTGCAGCACCCCCTACCTATCCTAAGCTATGGCACCATATATTATATTAAAATAATATGAGTTACGATGTAACCTAATCACATCCACATAGCCTAACCTAAGCCAGTGGGTCCTTACATGGCCTGCCACCAACATAACCTAGGTTACCAGGTTCTTACTTACCTAGTGCCTACTAATGTCTCTCGAAAACCCTTCAATAAAATCTTTACCTGAATCACAATAAGAACTTGTGGAAGTGTCAATGCCTGTTATATTTTCTCCCACCCAAAATCTCCACCAACCTACCTAGGAAAGAATGGGGTCCAGCATCTCGGAAACTAGGCTTAGCCTACGAATTTGCTACAGAAATTAACATCAGAAACGTTGTGCACACACTAAAACATATGTATAACACACTTTCAACTCCAAAATATGTTTAACTATAGTAAAAAATTACCAAATGTTCAATACACCTTACCTTAAACTGCACGTGTCGAAGTAGGCTAACACGAGAGTGTCGGACTAAGGGCGTGATTGTCACTTCACTCTTTTGTTTAGTCGGTGAAACTTGGTACAAAAACATTGCTCACGTATCCTACCCCAAAGTCTAGTTAAACAGCTATAGAGTATAGACCACGCCATACCCGCATTTCCGATCGGGATCCCCACTCGCGAGACTGAGTGTCGAAACAAAATACAAAAATGAAATACCTAGGCTACCTCGGTAACAGTAAACTTGCGGTAGATTTCATTGTGATTTTTATAATAAGCATGTTAGGAAGACTTAGTAAAAGAAAAAAAACCGCAAACATCGAGGACTTGTAGTTGTATCCAAATCAAAATTATATCTATAAAGTTTCCACTTACAGCAACAATATGGCAACGCACACGTTGAAGGCGTCTGTCATTACCGAATACCGAGTTTTGGCCAATGTCCATGAACCTCAGGAACTAACACTTGCAAAACATATGTCAATGAACTCCGAAAAAAATAATCAGTCCTCACTTAGCGAGAGAGAGAGAGAGAGAGAGAGAGAGAGAGAGAGAGAGAGAGAGAGGGGGGGGGGGGTTCCCACTTGAGATATTTTCTCAAGAAATACTTCAAAATCATCATTATTTGCTTAAGTTGTAGGATCTCTATGGCTAATATGATTACAAAAAACTACGGATTTTCTAGAAGGATGTTCATAAGTTATGCTGCCTGTCATTTCAGCCATCGTGCACTGCAACCTGTAGGAAGTTTTGAATAATTCGTTTCCTCAACTTCAGTTTCCAAAAATTATCAGGTTCCATTTTCTCACAGACAAACAATCTAGTATTTGCTCCACAAAGAAAACAGCAATACAGTATTTCACTTTCACGCGAAATTGTTCGGTATTTCTGTTTCAGAAAAGGAATTATTCAATATCATTGGCTCACGGGCGAAGGAATTATTTTGAATTCTCGGCCAACTCCACCTGATCGTCTGATCTCCGGCAGTGTTCTCTAACATTTTCATTTTCCCGTTGCAGCATTTAATTTACTCCTCTGATTCCTTGCTTACCTATATATGAGTTCTCGAATTCAAGTAAAACTTATCTCAGTTTTCTTCCGTACGATGCAACTTTTACGACAGAGAGAGAGAGAGAGAGAGAGAGAGAGAGAGAGAGAGAGAGCTACAGTTATCGAAAATTCTGTCATAATGAAATGTTCACTTGCTACACATTCCTCCCAGAGGTATCAAAGTTTCAGAAGAAACCCAGACGCGCCATAAACCCACCTCCTCTCTCTCTCTCTCTCTCTCTCTCTCTCTCTAGATCAACATTTCATAAGACTGTTCAAAAGTTATTCTGTATTACATCCATTATATATCCAAAAACTTGGCTCACTTCTCCCATAACACTGTTAATAAGATGTTCGAGAGAAACATCCGTTTCCCAGGTGATCCAAATGATAAACATGGCAATGCCTCAATCTCGATAACAGATACGTAATTAGAGTAAAAATGAATCTCTACTTTAGTCTTAGGAAAAAATCGATTTTAGAATCGATTTTTTTAACATTCGTGCCGTAGAGTGGGTAAGCTCTGAAATTCCCCAATTCAAACCGTCGAAAGAGCTTCAAAAATAAGAACTTTTCAAATAATGACTTCACTATGCCCCTCTCCTCAATGGCTACGGCCTATCACAGTCGACTAATTGCCAAAATGAAACTCACTGCAAAACTCAGCAGAATCACAGTGACTACAATGGATATCTTAGGTAGCCTACTGTTTATTACATGAATTAAGGGAAAACAAAAATCCATGACGTGTGTAACTAGAATAATGTTCCATCTCGTAATCTCGTTCATCCATTCTTCTGTTATTCAATTCAGCCTTTTCCATTTGTTGTTTCCATTAAAATCCACATAAACATTAAAAAATATACGCGCGCATACGCATACACACACCGTAGAAAGACAGAGTATCACTAGGACCACATTTTTATAGGACTAGTTTCTCTCATGAATGATGAGGCAGACAAGACCACTATGCGAGTTCTCTTGAATAAATGGTGTGTAGTGCTGCCACAGCAAAAACAAAATACAAAGCCAAACAAACAAAAATAACCTGACTGACAGTTGCGAGAGTTACCTCAAATCCCAAAAAGAGGACCAGATTGCAAAGAACGAATGTCTTCTGTAACATAACGCATGCATAACCCACCAGACGGTATGTCGTGGTGTCTTGACTATGAAATGATAATAAGAAGAATACCTCGAAATTCGTATTGCCAGGCTTTAATAAAACTGACATCGATTTTTCAGTGAGCTGTCCAGTGTCAGAAACACCGCGTAAGAGCAGCAACTAAATAAATAAAATTACAAGTAAAAAAATAAGCAAATAAATATGGGGAATAAGGAATTGAAGACAAAGAGGCACAGAGCAATTTATTGTTTATGGTCCATCGACAACAATAGATTCCTTTCTAGTACAAACTATCAATCCTTGAGCTTTAGATGACAGTGTATGACGTCCTCCGTTGAAAATTTGCGGCTAACCTTCAACATGTCATTTTGAGATCTTATTTTTGTTGGTATCCATTTGTAATGTATTACAGTGAAGTACATTAATTCACATTGGAAATAACACGACATCCAGCTTCATACCATTAAAAGCAAACTCACAGTAAGTGATAAAGGAGTGAATGCCACGCCCTAATTGGTCAGCTTGTCTTTAGTGCTGAGGAGCTTACGAACTCCCTCCTCAATATCAAAGACTCTCAAAGGATGCATTCACAAAGTACAAATTTAAGGTAAAAAGATTATAGTTTCCAGATTCCACTGAGTATTTTTATCTTAATCTTTTAATAAAACAAGACAATTACTTCCCAGTTAGTAGTTGGATGTGTATTCTAGTTGCACAAAAGCACCAACATCTCTATAGATAGGCAGACAGACAGAATATTCAATCTAGGACGAAGACCAAGCCCTGGGACCTATGAGATCATTCAGCGCTGATAGGAAAATTGAGAATAAGAGGTTTAAAAGATGTAACAGGAAGAAAACCTCACAGTTGCACTATTAAACATTGCTAGAAGAGGATTGAAAGTAAGATGCAAGAAAAAAAATATGAATGGAGGTACAGTAAAAATAATGAAAGGAGTTACACCTAAGGGGCCGAAGGGACGCTGCAAAGAACCTTAAGTAACGCCTACAGTGCGCCCTCCTACCGGGCTAACGTCCTAATATTTATAGATAAATTGCGCATCTCATCTAAGTCTTGTAACCAGCGCCTGTTAGGTGAAATTACACAGAGCATAGGGAACTTCTTCGTTCATTTCCATTGATATTCTGGGGTTTTCCGTTGAAATATTTTACAAAGATATCAGGAAATGCATAAGTTGAAAATGTCCCTCAAATAAGCAGGATGAGTAAAGTATAATGACCTGAATTTTTACACTGTTTGTTGGGCTAAGGAGATATAAGGTCTAATATACATTTGCAACATCACCTTTTTCCTCTCAGGAGAAGGTGACGCCGAGAAGTCTTACATGTCAGTTACTTTACAAATAAGTCTTTCTGGGAAGAGGTCACTATAGCCCGACACGCCCATGATGCGGATACAAGAAGTAAATAAATACTCGTTTTTAGGTATAAACGACTTTCCTCTCAGTCCTACATTACTTATTAATAAATGAATATACTATCATATGGCGTCATATATTATTAAGTCGAACACACACTCACACACACAAAATAAAGACTTTATACTCTGGAATTCTCTCCGTACTTCTCCCTCCCTAACTTTTATAACCTTCCTTTCTTTAAGAGGCGTCTTGAATTTTCTCCGGGTCTGGAATAGAAAAGGGCATAAAGATGCCCATTCTGTCCTCACCGAATGCTAAGGTATGCTTTCCAGGGGTAGGCGCAAATGAATAGAGGGGTAGGCAAGCAACATTACCATGGTTAGATATTAGACATTATCATGAACTGACAGATAGACAGACGTGAAATTATCGACGATAGATAAGTTGGATGATTAAATCATTATGAACAGATATGTAGATAAAATGTTCATAGATGAACTGAAAGATGCACATGCACAGGTAGAGAGATAACGTTATCATGGATATATAGACTGACATATAAAATCATCTTGGATATATAGGTAGACAAAAACTTATCATGGACAAATGTGTAAATACAGTTAATTACCATAGCAATTGGTATGCAGAAAATCGTCGTGTAAACAAAAATAAATAAACAGATAAGAATTTCGCAAATAAACAGGTTAATTGAAAATTGTAAAAATCGTTTATTTTGGGTAGTGACGTATATTAAAAAAAATTCGTTTGATCCGTGTGTATATGTGTGTTTGTGTGTGATGAGAGAGAGAGAGAGAGAGAGAGAGCCTTGTCATTCTCACAATGGTTCCTTGATGATTAGTGTAGCCAATTACCATCGTCTCCCTGATCCAGCTGCCAATCACCGACGACTGACCCTTTGTTAAGTCGAATCTCCGGCGATTTTTGAAAGAAATAAGGGTCTCTGGTATTCCAGGATTCCGTTATTTACTTCTCCGCGAAAGACGGAAAAGGATAAAAAAAAAAAATTGCCCACATTGGTAACGAAATAACTATATTTATCCTTCAGTTATTTCGTCCATTTTTTTGAAAAAAAACGTGGCAAAAAATGTAGCAATGTGATTTCACAAACATTTTTCGAAAATGTATTGCAGCCATATTTGTTTCCTTGATGGAAACCGCGCATTATAATCGTTAACTCTTCGATTATTGGTTTGTTTCATTTACGACTTTGATATCTCGAATTATTCAAAGAAAAAAAATCACCTTTTCGGAATACAAAATACAGCTGAATGAACGCACTTTACACAACTGTGAATCTTGGTCTCTTTCCTCTATTTTATTAAATGAATATATTGTATAATCATGTGCATGTTAAATCGCATGGTATATCAGACAGACACATGAAAAATCAATATACATGAGGTGACTCTGTTGATGAATGAAAGTAAGAGCTAAAGGAAAATATACGAAATGTCTAAGGATTTAGGGACTAATCACGGTAGTGTTAAGCTAGAAAAGAAGAGAGAGAGAGAGAGAGAGAGAGAGAGAGAGAGAGAGAGAGAGAGAGAGAGAGAATTATCCGTAAAGATAGTCCAAAGGTATTAATGCAGAAAAAAAGCAAGGAAAGGTCATCCAATCTTAAAACACTAAAATTCCTTGGATTCCGAAAAATACGATTTTGTTATAGTATTTATGTGTTCTTATGAGTTAAAACTTCTTGCAATTACCGTTGCATTACCATAAAATTTATCTGGTTTTCTCATGTTCTTAAAATATTCCCTTCTTT
>NC_087213.1:30057093-30062093 GCF_015104395.2 Macrobrachium nipponense
AAGGGGATTTGAAAGTTAATTGTACTGAAGCAGAATGGGTTGCATGCTTATTGTACTGAAGCAATGGGGCAGATAGCTTGTAGTACTGAAGCAAAGATGGTTGAAAGATTACTATACTGAAGTAAAAGGGGTTGGAATTTTATTGTACTGGAGCAGAGGTGGTTGAAAGTTTACTATACTGAACCTTATTTTACTGAAGCAAAGGGGGTTTGAAAGCTTATTGTACTGAAGCAAAGGTGGTTGAAAGCTTATTGTACTGAAGCAAAGGTGGTTGAAAGCTTATTGTACTGAAGCAAAGGTGGTTGAAAGCTTATTGTACTGAAGCAAAAGGGATTGAAAGCTTACTGTATTGATGCAAACGTAGTTGAATTGAAGCAAAGCGGGTTGAAAGCTTATTGTTCTGAAGGAAAGGGATTAAAAGTTTACTGCATTGAAGCAAACGTGGTTGAAAGCTTATTGTACTGAAGCAAATTTGGATCTTAGTTTATTTAAGCCCAAGCAAAAGTGTGTTTTAAGCTAATGTAAAACAAAAGGTAATCTAAAACGTTGCTTGGATTAAATCAAATATAGTTCCAAGTTTATTGCATTGAAACAAAGAACTATGAGACAATCAAATGGGAAGGCAGGAGTAGCAGCATTGATTTCTAAATAATCCTTAAGTCATAGTACAGATCGCTCTCATTAAAACAATGTTTAAATCCAAATATAATAACAAACAAGTTGCAACATCCTTTCCGAAAGTAGTAAACTTCATGTCTCTTAAGGAAAACCTCAATTCTTGGCCCACACAAGTTATCTTTCTTTCTGACTTTCTTTAAGGCTTCAGTTTAAAACCCTTCCATACAGTCAACAGACTATAAACCTAACAGGGCTTCCAAAGGAAATCAGCCCACAGAGACAAAGTTTATGCTCGTAGGAAAATGTAATAAATAAACAAATATATATGAAGGAATAAAAAATGAAACTGATACACTTGGAATTCAGGAATAGTCAGCAGAGAGCAGGAAAGACTGGTTTGCTCCTCATTAAAACATTTGGAGATGAGAAGATTCTGCAACTGCACCAGTTAATCTATTCCAATTTTAGTTGCAGCCAAGATAAAATTCCTTTTCAAACTGAGTAGTATTAAACCTGATGCTAGAAAACAACACACCTGTTGCAACAGTAGCGTGCATGGTCAAATGAGCAAAAGCAGCTACGTCAAGCAAAGAACAGTGCACTATAAGTTTGTCATCTAAGTACATTTTATGCAACAAACATCATGAGTTCACTTTACATCTATGCTTCATCTCCAAACACTAAAACATTCCAGCAGCACACCAGCTTTTTAAGAAACCAAGGAAGCAATATTATGTATATCCTTTTCAAAAGTCAATTTTCTATTAAAGTTAGGCCTACAATCTTAAAAGTCATTGACATTTAGAAATATACCATTTAAATGTAAATCAGGATGCAATTAGTGAAAGTGTTCCGGATCAACTAACTATCATATTTTCAGTTTTAGAAAGGTTGCGCTTCATGCCCTACAGCCTACTCCACTCATGAAGACTTGCCAGGTCTCTTTCTATTCAAGGATTCCGCAACTACAGACCTAAAGTCCAGAGAAGAACAATAGATAGAAGAATATCATCATCAGCTCGTGAAATGATTTTGCTCTCCAGGCATTGCCACATGTCACTAGTATAGATAATAGGTAATTAAAAGCAAAGGTTCAAGACCACTACCTTGAGGAACACCTAAAATGACATCACTAAAGCTACTATACTGGCCATGAACTGACTCTATGAGTTCTCCCTATTAAAAATTCATAAAAAATTTTAATAAAAGATCCACCAGTTCCCAATACTCTTAGCTTGTAGATAAGTGCTTCATGATCCACACAGTCCAATGCTGCACTAAAATCTAATTCAACCATGTGAGCATCTGCAATCTCACTCCGCAAGATGGTAGATGCTGACATGAGTGCACTGAAAGTACTAAGGCCCTTAAGGAACCCCAACTATAATGCAGGTAGTAGGTTATTAACTTCAACAAACTTACAAAGATACGTAGAGAGTAACTTTACAAAAGCCTCAGATGAAACAGGAGCAACTGAAATCGGCCTATATCCAGAAGGGAATGCCCAATAGAGTCTATATCACCACAACTGTCTAGGCTCAAAAGCAAAGTTTTGACTTCTCTACATCTGATGGCTATTGAACAAAACTTAGGCTCTGGAAAGCATGACTTACCACAACCACATTGTTTACTCACAAAGACATGACCCAAAAATTCTGCCAACTGTTTGGGCCAATACATAACAGTTCCTTCAGCTCTTACAAGGGAAGGCTTGCTTGAGTCAACTCCAAAGAGTGATGACTTGAGGGTAGACCACCACTTAAGGTCATGAATATAAGCTCTTTACACCCTCATTACAAGCTCTTTCAGCTCTCTCATAGACAACCTGAGTTTGACTTCTGAGCTCAATGAAATTCCACCACAAAAAGTCCAATCAATTGTTCCTCCACAATTGATAAGCTTCTTGTTTTTCAGTATTATCCCATGACCTATCTTTAAGTCGAAATTTGAGGATTTTAGGAGGATTTTTCCCCTTGATAACAATCTTGAGGTGACCATTTGAACACTCAGTAATACTCGGACTTCTATAAATACTCCTCCACTTGAGCTCAATAACATCATTGTGAAAACATACCACCTGGCCTGGGATTTCAAGTATACCTTTCTTGAAAAGCTAACGTTAAGCCTCGTCGACACAAGCCTTATTTAGTAGCCACTAGTGCTAGCTACAAGTTAACTTAACCAGCAAGTAAGTGTTGGCACTAGAATAGTTAGGCAGGAAAGTATTTGCAGCCAGTAGCCAGCAAGATGTTCAGTGTATAGATGTAGCAATTGATGCTGCTGTTGTTTCACTCTCATTTTTGTTATTATTACTCTACGATTAATCATGTATGCCATCATAGTGAAAGGCTGTCGCCTACTTTACTTTGTAAAAGTGGAGGAAAAGCAACAGTATTTCATTTGATATCCAGATATTCTAATTTTGTCCAGGTATTAGTTCAATCTGCATTATAATTTGTGTACTGGCAGGAAATAAAATGAAGTATGCTACAACAGAAACTTAGTAAATTTGAGGATGAACCCTGGCTAACTGTTACACACCATAGGAAGGCGTCAGATTTCTTGAGCCCTGATATGTCATCCAGTCCTGCGCCACTTTTCTTTGGTTTTTCAATTATCACCAGTTCTTGTCCGCAGACGTATTTGATAACCTTAATTTTCTTCCTTAAAAAATCAGCACTGGAAACATCAAGGCCTTCCTTGATCAAAGCTTTGGCTGACATGCACATTCATAGTCATGTCACTTTTGTTCCTGTTCATGTAATGAGCGTGCCTTATATCCCACAAGCAATCGTATTCCACATAGATTTCAAAAAACGTGGAAATTTCATTTGGATTCCACTTCTCACACATGTTTGTGTTGGGGAAGATGTAACAGCAGCCCAGCGATGTGGCAACCTGCCGTTGACACAGGGATGGTTGTGGCTGCTAGAGGGTCATATGATCGGCAAGTAGTTAGTAAAGTAGCCAAGACAACAGCTTCACTTACCACTATCCCGGATTATCCCGGCAAGTGGCAGGCTTACTAACTTTTCACTGACACTGAGCAAGTAGAGGGGTAGTTCACAGGTCGCTAGCACTAGCAGCTGCTAAACTAGCCCCATGTCAACGAGGCTTTAGGAACAACATGATTCATCTTTACATTAACTTTAATCAAATAATTGTCAGATGAACCAACAGGCTAACCCACTCCACAAGATACAGTCCCTGTAATGTCTGTGATTACAAGGTCAAGACGTTGCCAGATTGGTGTGTGGGTTCATTTATTAACTGCTTACAACCGAAAATAGTGGAGCATCATACGAAACAGCAACACCATGGTTTGCCTGTAGGGCTAGCAGTAACTGTGTTAGCCATTCAGTGTGATGAGTGTTATAATCACTAACAAAAATGGAACAAGCCTTGGTGTCAGCTTCTTGAACTGCTGCCATGTTAGCAAGCAAGTAGCCATAGTAATCTCAAACCTCTTTGGGGTCTGTATAGCTTGCAAAAACATTAAAATTTATTAGACTTCCACAGACTTTAACCACTTGTGTTTATTGCGGCCACAGGCACTTGAAGTGATATTACACTGAAGTAAAATAGGCTTCTTAAACCCAGAAACCAACAATTCTGAAATAAGTCACAAATCAGTCACAAGAGTTTCAGAATAAAAAAGGATATAAAAATAAACAGCAACAATATCCAAGTCCTTTTTAATCCTCTATAAGCCTTAAACATTGCCATATATAATACATTTCTGTGATCGATTCTGTGAACCAAGATTAAGTTTAATATATCCCCAAGATAAGCGACAAATGTAAAACAAGCATAAAGGGATATCTACAAACTTAGATACAAAATAACATGTAAAATAAATACTGAAGAGTGTATGGCTACAAAAAGGAAAAATTACTGCTAGAATTAAACTGGTCAACTTCGAGAAGACAACAAGGCATCCATGGCCCTTCTACTAGGTCTGCCCTGCACATCATCTGACAAGCAAGAGGAAGAAGGAACAGACAGAAAAGTGCGCTTTGGTGTATCTGTAATAATTACATTTAGAATCACATATTTTCCATATATGTAAATAAGCCCATGACCCAAGGGGTCACTGGTGAGACAGGAGTGTGATATGACCTCATAAACAGGACGCAAGCTAGAAGCTGCCGTGTTGTGTTTGCGACACCCTGGTTTGCATTTGCCTGTGTAATCAAAACCATTGTCTTGTAAAACAGGTCACAGTGCCTTCCTATGAGAAGCTGGTGACTTATATCGCAGAGACAACACGTGACTTCCTAGTCACATTTTCATCTGTCTGTATGTTATGTATGCTGAGATAAGCTTTGTTCTACTATCTTTGTACAAGACTTTGTAACTTAGATCTCTACTTCCCTTCATCG
>NC_087213.1:30067093-30118342 GCF_015104395.2 Macrobrachium nipponense
TATTTTCGGGTAGACCTTAAAACCGAAATGTCTCTATATCGCATAAAACAAACTCTAGACTGCCGAAGAAGAAACGTTTACTCAACTACAAGCGCTATGGACACCTCCAACAGAAAAATGAATAAAGAAAAAGAAGTAATTTACCGGAGGATTTCTTTCATTCTTTCGCCTGGGAAACAGAAGGACGGAATAAATCCTTAGAGAGGAACTAACGATACTAATTATTTCAATCCTCTCTTTGGTGGACGACTGATGAGATTCAATCCTCTCAATCCTCTTCCCGGGAGGAACTGACAAGACTAACGAGTCAAGCTTCCCCAACAGGATTCAGAAATAACGAGAGAGAGAGAGAGAGAGAGAGAGAGAGAGAGAGAGAGAGAGAGAGAGAGAGCAATTTTCCACCTTACTCCATTCCCTAAGGGAGGAATGGAAGGGCAAAAATGGAGTCTCCCTTCTATTACCACTTTCATTTAGTGGAAAGGGGGCTGGAGTGGCGGGGCAGGAGGTTTGGGGGGAGGGGAGGAAGGAACCGAGCCAGGCAATGAGGTTGGTGGTTGTTTTCCCAAAGGCTGAGTAGAAAGCAACTCGGAATCGATGTTAGTTCTTCATTATCGACTAAATGAGCCGAGTTAGCTGGATATCAGAATTGTATGACCGGTTTGCATATTTCATCTCGCTCCTCTATCCTAGCGTATTTACAGGCCATTTTTTAAAATAAGCAAATAATTGAATATTCCATTCCTTCTAATCTTGAATTTAACTGTGTTCAACTTTCAAAACGATTATTCACTGCTGCGTTATCAAACTACATTGGTACTTTAGCCTCATCTTTGATTTTCTTCAGTGAAAACAAACAGAGCATCTTAATGTAATGAAATGCCATCTGTGCGGATTTCAGTTTTTTCGTTCGTTCAATTCAGGAGTCAGTAATGACCCATTGACTACTACTTAATATATGCAAAAATGAAAGTAAGCATATCGCCATATGCTGTTTGCGTGCAGATTTACTATTTCAACACGCAGCGTTTTCCCTGATGGAAGAGGCCTCCTGAACATAAAAACAACTCAAATGCTAACTCCCTTCACCACTCCTACGTATCTCCCTTTATTTCTCGCCCTTTTGGTTGTTCTTCTTACGCGACGTTTACCGAGCAAACAATTCAGTTAAGTAGCTTCAGCGTTCTTTCTTCCTTTCTTCATCGAACATCAACACTATTTTTATGGAGAAGAGTGACTCAACACTTCATTTATGTCCACTCTGATTTCCATTGACACTCCAGGTTCCTTCTTAAACCTTTTGGATACTTGCTCAGACATTCCTTGTCTCACTTAGCCTGTGACTCGCCTCTTCTTCCACGCACCAATCTGACCATGAATAGTTTGTGATGGAAGTGGAGTACATGTTAGTGTTTGTAAAAACGTGAGAATTCACAGAAATGACAGTAGTTACAGGTGGGCACAAACGATTTGATATGAAGCATGGAGTCAGAGTTGAAGTGTGGAATTGGCCAAGACCTGCAGTTGACGCAGTAGTGACTGACTACTGAAGACACTGAAGATACTAATGAAAGGGTTTAGAGGTGATTTCCAAGAGGGAGGCACAGTTGAGAATAAGGCTAAGGTTATAAGGGTCAATGGAGACCTAGAAAATGGAGCAATGAATATATACAGTAAACACGGTCAATGAAAGAATGAAGGCAGAAGACTCTTATAGTTGTTTGGTAGTAAATATTTGCCTCTGAAAGCGAAGTGTTGATGTTAAGCGTAAATGGAAGGAAGAAGGTGGAACGAGGTGCAGGGATGAGAAAGGGTGAAAGGGCGGCTCAAAGTGTTCTAGACTGGTTCGGCCATGTGACGCTTCAACTCTGCATATTGTAATGCGAAAAAAGTAATTAGCCTTGATTACAAAGGTGCTAAGGTTGGTGAATAACATATTTCTTAGTTTATAAATGACAGCTAACTTGCTAATATTGTATAGGAGAGAAGTCAATACACCAACTGACTTAACCCTCATTTCCTCTACTGATAAAAACAATTCCAAAATTGCCTTTTTGTACGAATAGGTGCTTCTGAAAAACTTTGCAGCCTCATTCCTCTTAATGTTGTGTCTTTAATCCTCCATAAGCATGGGAAATAAGTGGCTTATGATCTTATCTTACAAGGCGTTTGTTTACAGATACACCTGAATAAAAAGGACCGACGTCTTGAAGTCATAATTATATTTTCAGTGTTTCTTTGATATAAAATAAAAAGGCACAAGTCAGCTTGTTTTCTCGTGGAAATATAAATCTAATGAATGAGCTCCCGATATTTGCAGAGACAAATATGGAAATTCGTGATAAAAATTAACGAATAATTTTGGATTAAGATAATCTGCGTCCTCTTTGACGTATTAAAACAAGAGACGATTTAAATTTTCTTTCTAAGCATTTACATGTATTGTTTGCCTAATTATTATCATAAATCTTAAATTGTAAATCATCTTTTAAGTTTTCTAATTGCATATCTAGGAAGAGGAATCTGGGTCAGCTGTAGACGAGAGTGCCTTTTTTTTTTTTTTTTTTTTATAGAAGTTCGCGTATACATATCCAGGGCTGTAGAGGAAAACAACTACAGGCAGTCATGATCTTTAAGAAGAATCATCATAACAACATTTGTCAAATGAATTGCTTCCGAAGGTTTGTCAATACATCTCGAGCCGAATTTCACTACACCTAGGGAAAGAGATCTCCATCAGTCTAATTGTTAAATTATGATTATCATAATGGTGAAAAAGACAATTTTGATTCAAAATACTGCCGAAACATGATCTGATTGAGCAGGGGGTTATTATTATTATTATTATTTTTTTTTTTTTTTTTTTTTTTTTTTTTGCTCTATCACAGTCCTCTAATTCGACTGGGTGGTATTTATGTGTGGGGTTCCGGGTTGCATCCTGCCGTCCTTAGAGTCCATCACTTTTCTTACTATGTGTGCCGTTTGCTAGGATCTAACCACTCTTCTGCATGAGTCCTGGAGCTACTTCAGCCTCTAGTTTTTCTAGATTCCTTTTCAGGGATCTTGGGATCGTGCCTAGTTGCTCCTATGATTATGGGTACGATTTCCACTGGCCATATCCCATATCCTTCTTATTTCTATTTTCAGATCTTGATACTATCCATTTTTTCCCTCTCTTTCTCTTCAACTCTGGTGTCCCATGGTATTGCGACATCAATGAGTGATACCTTTCTTCTTGGACTTTGTCAATCAACGTCACGTCTGGTCTGTTTGCACGTATACCCCTATCCGTTCTGATACCATAGTCCCAGAGGATCTTTGCCTGATCGTTTCTATCACTCCTTCAGGTTGGTGCTCGTACCACTTATTACTGCAAGGTAGCTGATGTTTCTTGCACAGGCTCCAGTGGAGGGCTTTTGCCACTGAATCATGCCTCTTTTTGTACTGGTTCTGTGCAAGTGCTGGACATTCACTTGCTATGTGGTTTATGGTTTCATTTTTTCGTATTGCACTTCCTACATATGGGAGAGATGTTGTTTCCGTCTATCGTACTTTGAACATATCTGGTTCTTAGGGCCTGATCTTGTGCCGCTGTTATCATTCCTTCAGTTTCCTTCTTGATCTCTCCCCTCTGTAGCCATTGCCAATTGTCATCGCTGGCTAGTTCTTTAGTCTGTCTCATATTGTCCGTGCATTGGTTTGTTGTGCCAGTCCTCTGTTCTTTCTGTCTTTCTCCTCTGTCTGTATATTTCTGGGTCTTCGTCTACTTTTATTAGTCCTTCTTCCCATGCACTCTTTAGCCACTCGTCTTCACTGGTTTTCAGATATTGCCCCAGTGCTCTGTTTTCGATGTTGACGCAGTCCTCTATACTTAGTAAGTCCTCTCCCTCCTTCCTTTCGTGTTATGTATAGTCTGTCCGTATTTGCTCTTGGGTGTAGTGCTTTGTGTATTGTCATTTGTTTCCTGGTTTTCTGATCAATGCTGCGGAGTTCTGCCTTCGTCCATTCCACTATTCCTGCGCTGTATCTGATTACTGGCACTGCCCATGTGTTTATGGCTTTATACATATTCCGCGTTGAGTTTTGACTTGAGTATCGCCTTGAGTCTCTGCATATATTCTTTCCTGATCGTGTCCTTCATCTCTTGGTGTTTTATATCTCCTCCTTCCATTATTCCCAGGTATTTGTATCCATTTGTACCAGTTCATCTATGTGTTTGATGTTGCTCCCATCTGGTAGCTTTATCCCTTCAGTTCTCGTTACTTTGCCTTTTTGTATGTTGACTAAGGCGCATTTTTCTATTCCAAACTCCATCCTGATGTCCCCAGATACAATCCTTACAGTCTGGATTAGGGTATCTATTTCCTTGATGCTCTACCATACAGCTGATGTCGTCCATGAACATCAGATGGTTGATTTTGTTGCCTCTTTTCTTGAGTTGGTACCGGCATCCATCTTCTGTAGTACTTTTGTCATGGGAATCATGGCTACTACGAAGAGTAGTGGGGACAGTGAGTCGCCCTGGGAAGATCCCCTCTCCTGATATTAACCTCTGCTAGTCTTATTCCCCAGAGCTTGTAAGTATGTATTCCAGTTGCGCATTGTATTTTTGAGGAAAGCTGATGGTATTTTTCCTCTGCCCCATATATTTTCAGGCATTCTATTAGCCATGTGTGTCGTATCATGTCGAAGGCTTTCTTATAGTCTATCCATGCCATGCTTAGGTTTGGTTTTTTCCCTTCTCCTACTGTTCCTCATTACCATTCTGTCTATCAGGAGCTGGTCTTTTGTGCCCCTACACTCCTTCTGCAGCCTTTCTGTTGGTGGGGGGATGGTGTTTGTCTCTTCTAGGGTAGTTGTATAGCCTTTCAACTGATGATACCTGTTAGTAACTTCCACATTATTGGTAGGCAGGTGATAGGCCTGTAGTTACTGGCTATATTTCCTTCTTATTTGTATTTTGTACTAAGGTGTTCTTATTCCTGTGGTCATCCATTTGGGTGCTTGGTGATTTGAGATACAATGCTGGAGTTGTTCTGCTATTCGTGGGTGTAGGGCCTTGAAGTTTTTGAGCCAGTATCCATGGACTTCATCGGGACCTGGGGCTTTCCAGTTTGGCATTTTCTTTAGTTGGTGTCTGAACTGTGTCTGTCGTGATGTCTGTGAATCTTTGTTTTGTTTTATTCTCCCTGTTTCTTCTTCCTTGACTTCCTGGAGCCATGTTGCATGTTTGTTGTGTGATACGGATTGCTCCATATGTTTTCCCATAGTCTCTTACTTGGTTCGGCTTCAGGAATTTCTGGGTGGTTGTCTTCCCCTCTTAGTTGGCTGTATAGGTCTTTTCTGGTTGGTTCCGAATAGTTTGTTCTGTGGTATCCCTTATTCCTGTTCGTGTACCGTTGGATCTTGTGGTGCTTTTTTTTTGGCCTTAAGCCTCTGTTTACATCTGTTTTTCTAATTGAGTTGTTTAGCCCCGTCCCCTACTTGTACTTTGTATTTCTCGTTGAGTTCCTCCCTTGTTTTCTTCTTGTTCTAGCCCTTTTTTTTTTTCCTTTTTTGCCATCTCTTTCAGTTACTCAAGTCAGATCTCATCACCATGATTTGCTTTTCCAGGCGCCTTTTCCAAGGAGGTTGCTGTTTTGGTTTCTGTTGGGTTGGTTGTGACGGTGGTGTTGGTGTTCGAATCCCCATCAGTTCTGCTACTAATCTTGCTCCTGCAATATGTCAAGTTATTTTGTTCTGTGATACTGGTGGTGTGTATTAGGCCCATTGTGGTGATCAGTTGCTGGATGACGACCTCCAAGTACCTGACCGTCTTCCCCTACAATTGGGTTGAATACCTGGTTGCCGGACGAGGCTCCTCTGTTGCCAGAGGTTCCATTTACGTCGTTGTCGTTTATTCCTTCATTTCTTTCCATCATTGCTGAGTTTTGCTATTTAACCCATAGCTGGACCCTCCCCACCCCATCAGGGATAGGTACTCATTTAGACTGAGGAAATTATGGAAAGATCCTTTCCCAAGGAATCAACGCCGAGGAGAGCGGTCACCCATCAACGACTGACCAGCCCCAATGTTGCTTAACTTGACTTAAGTCTATTGACGACCTAACCAAACTCCTCCACGGCGCCACATTATTATTATTATTATTATTATTATTATTATTATTATTATTATTATTATTATTATTATTATTTACAATCCAACTGACTCGCAAAGGAAGCCTCTGACCGGCTAAATATTGACCATTTGTGAAAAGATAGAAAATGAGTGAATATAATTAAGAAAAATAATAATATTCAAAACCGTTTATCAATACTACCTAAAAAAGAATGCATAGCTATATGTCCAATATGAAAACTCAAAACGTATCGGTAGATATTTTGAATGTGACTTCGTTTACAAGATAATAAAAAAAATTTAAAAACGTGACCTGGACAAGAAAATTTGAGACATTTTATTTTACTTGCGAAAATTCGTATTCACATCTACTGTCAGTGTACATTCATGGATACATACGTGGCTGGTAAAACGTGTTATACCATTTTGAAGTATTGTACATACACACACACACACACACACACACACACACATATATATATATATATATATATATATATATATATATATATATATATATATATGTATATATATCTATATATATAGATATATATATATATATATAATATATATATATATATATATATATAGTTTAGTGTGTACCCAAGAAACAGCTAGAAAATGAATCAAAGCCAAAATGGTTAAAAATATAGAATATGAGAACTTCAAAGAAAGGAAAAATATTCCTCGAACATTTCTAAAACTGTATATATAGAATTTATGAATAACCGTTCGAAATAAATTGCATTCCTGCACAGTTAGTTGTTTCAAAAAGAAAAACTTTCCACTGAAAAATCATGTGGAAAAGGAAAAAAGAAAACTAAGATAGTGAAATTGAGGTACTACTATGTTCTCAAAAAAAAATCTCAAGAAACATTCAAATTTTAAAAACAAATAAAAGAGAAGCCTGCAGTTATGAAAGAACACACCTAAATCAATAAGAGCTTGAATGTGAAAGGCTTCCGGAGGTGAAAGGTAAAATAGAAAAGCGAGAAACAAAGAAGCAATCTGTTGGGGCAACAAGACTGCGAAGTGCGAAACGCGGATGAGCCGATCTCGCCTCAAGTAAAATATTTGGAAAATATCACACACACTCACTTTACCTCCTGACAAACTTTATCCACTGCATTGCCATATCAGCACGATAACACTTGTATTACTTTTTTGTTTTTATACCCGCACAAGGCTTGAGTACCAGTAAACAAATAGTAAAGCAAAAACATGTTTGGTTCATGCTAAAAATAAAAAGTCAAGAAATTATTTAGAAGCTTATGTTCTTTCAAATTCATAAATTTATTCTTCTTTAACGCAATGACGGTTGGGGTGGACTATCTCGGAGACTCATCAAAAGTTGGAACAGACTACCTCAAAGCCTCTTTAAGAGTTGGAGCAGACTACCTCAAAGCCTCATCAAGATTTGGAATAGGCCTACCCAAAGCCACATCAAGGGTTTGTTTTGACTAGACTACCTCAAAGCCTCATCAAGAGTTGGAACAGACCTACCTCAAACCTTCATCAAGGGTTGGAATAGATACCTGAGAGCATCATTAAGAGTTGGAACATACTACCTAAAAGCCTCATTAAGATTTGGAATAGACTAACTCCAAGCCTTCTCAAGATTGGAATCAGACTACCTAAAAGCCTCATCAAGAGTTGCAAGAGTTGGAACAGACAACTTTAGGGCCTCAAGACCCCAAAACAGACACCCAAAGGCCTCAAGACCCGGAACAGATTACCTCAATCCTCATCAAGGGTTGGAATGATAACCTCAAGGCCTGAAGACCTGGAACAGATTACCTCAAGTACTCATCAAGACCTGGAGCAGATTGCCTCAAGTCCTCATCAAGAGATGGAACAGACCACCTGAAAACCTCATCAAGATTTGGAATAGACATCTCAGAGGCTAATCAAGAGTTGGAACAGACTACCTCAAGACCTCAAGTACATGCATAAGGTCATGAACTCACTAAGCATGATGACAGTGATCCACAAGTGGGAAAATATCAGCACAAAACAACGAAAAACTTATTAACCACTGAATGTAAATGAATAATAATAAATATGTGAACGCTACCCACCCTATATGTAGGTAAAACACATGCATGTTTGGTTGTATCGTCAGTCCAGGCTAAAGCTTGAAAACAAAGAATAGCCAGTCAACAAACGGCATGAAGCGATTACCATGGGAAATGGTATTACAAGTCTAGAATGCACGTCTGTGATGAACAGTAATATGTGCTTGAGAGCCGAATACTTTGTTCCCCTACTTGAATAAAAGAAAATTTGGCGGCCTTTCTGACCTTTCTTATCAGTGGGGACTGAACTGAACCCCTCTTCATGGCTTATGTGGAAGTTTCTCAGAAAAAGAATATCGGTATATGGGTAAAGATTGCAAAGATGTATGACAATATCTGCAATAGATGAAGATGTGGAAGAAACTGTAGACTTCGATGAACTATGGACAAGAAAATAACAGAAACTGAAAGCGAAATTTTTAGCCAGATATAATTTTCAAGGACGTCTGATATCCACAATTTTAGTTACAGGTGGCATCATGATACAGGTCACAGAATTCCCCTTAAAACAAAAATGCAAGTCAAACTTGCTGTGGGAAACATGGAAATGGAATGTGCGGGGGGAAGCAACCTGGGTTTTGGGGAGGGGTAGAGAACTGGAGAGGGCAGAGGCAAAGAGACGTTCAAAAGATCCCAAGTGTCGTAGGCCAGATCCGTACGTTGGGAAAGTAATAATTAAGACGCTGATCCATCCGGGCTAAAGGATCATAGCTGGAACAGCACTCTACCACCAGATGAGTCCGCCCTCTCACCATTGGTGCGGTCAGAGCTTTCCCCGAAGGCTGTCATCGTCCTATGATGGGAGAAATATACTTCTATAAACCCTCATAAGTATGAAACAATATAAAGAGAGAATAGTGTGAGAGACAGAAGTGACATTTTCACTGATATCCAATGCATGCGACTGCGTCAAGTTCCAGATTGTTTTGAACTGCTAACTGTTAAAATAAAACAGGGCTGTAACTAGAGAGGGGTTCAGCATTAAAATACTACAGCAAATCTGTTTTTTTTTTTTTTTTTCTACTATCTAGAGACATCAATCACACCGACATAATCGCAATACAAATAACCCCGTTTCAGCCTCCCTCCAAGGAAGTGCACGTTCCCTTCATAACATTTCTCTCTCTCTCTCTCCTCTCTCTCTCTCTCTCTCTCTCACACGCACACACATCAATATCACGTAAATCGATTTCCCAGCATTCTTTTAGGCACCCTTCTCCCTTAGGCCTATCCTGTCCCATCCAAAGTCCCATCCCATCCCTTCTCTCTCCGTCCCTCTGTTAACGTCTACTCATCCCGGCGCTGTTTCCCTACCAACTCCCCCCCCCCCCCACCCCGCCCACCCCCCACCTCCGCTTCTATTCCCCCACCACCCCCTTCCAGGTTCTTTCACCATCCTTATACCAGCACACCCGGTCCACGCACCGCCATCGCTATTGCACTTGGAGGGGGCTTTCATCCCCCCCGGCCCCATCCGACCAATTCGTTGAGAAAATGTTTACGTCTTGAAGATGGGCGACACTGCAGAAGATGGGGTGAAGGAAGGTCTCTCAGAAACGGTGGGATCTGATTGCTGTGGAGAGAGAGAGAGAGAGAGAGAGAGAGAGAGAGAGAGAGAGAGAGATTCTACCAGGTCATACACAATGTTTCAACTTGAAAGTATAGAGAATTCAACACAAAACGAACGATTAACGTTCATTCAAGCGCAAGGTTACACGTAACGCTTTTCATCTAATTCACGGCTATTGATGATATTGCTATCGTCTAAAACAAAAACAAAACAAAAAATACTGTTTCGAAGATGGATCAATTACAGAGCTTTTTGATGCTCTTGCATCAATGAACAGTCAGGAAACAAATTAGTGTAACCGTTTTTAGCTTATAATATTACTGTGAAAATAGTTGCCAAACTTAATACGCGAACTATGGCTCTTACTCGTTTGTGCTTAATCCAATTATTTTTCGGACCCGCAAACACTTACATAGCATATACAATGTAAATAAATGAATGAATAAATAATATGAATATAATATAAAATATAGGTATATATAAACATATAATATACTATATATATAATATATATATATATATATATATATATATATATATATATATATATATATATATATATATATATATGTATATAGATGTATATATAAAGACATATTTCACGAAAGAAAAAAAGACGTCATATCTCTTTCCTTCGTGGAATTTGTCTTTATTTTTTACATATTCATCACGTTCCATTTTTCTGTGATTCAGGTTTATACATGCATATATATAAAACATATAATGCTTATGTATCTAATAATATTTATATATATATCCTATATATCTATATATATATATAGTATATATATATTTATATATATATACTATATATAGCTACGTTTTATTTCTACCTAACGTATTTGAAATATTAATATAAAGAAGCCGCTGTTGATCAGAATTCTAGAAAAACTTTTGATGAAAAGATTTAGGCAGCGAACTCAGTGTAACTTATGCATTCAGATTAGCACGCACGGGTTGTCCGATATCTTTTGGTTCTCTCGGTAAAAGGAGAGAGAGAGAGAGAGAGAGAGAGAGAGAGAGAGAGAGAGAGAGAGAGAGACATATCTTATGAATTTCTGATGAGTGTGGTGGGGATTGCCTAGGTCAAGGACATTCCCTTTTGTTCTTTTGATGGCATATGGCGATCTCTCTCTCTCTCTCTCTCTCTCTCTCTCTCTCTCCAGTTGAGTTCCAGTGCAGTCGACTGACCATCCAATTTGTAAATGACAGCTTAGTTTAGCTAACATCTCCGGCCTCTCCAAAGATTCGAATCCGAAATCTCTAGCTAGAGTCAAGAGAAGAAAGAGAGAGAGGGAGCGCACCTTTACAGTGAGATGGCGAAAGAGAGATAGAGAGACCATGGTATATTTTATTAAAAAGTAAATTATGGTGCAAACCACTGTCAACCGCAGCCGGCTGTAACTAAACTTGAAACTTTCAGCGTTTCGGTAACTCAGTGTGTCAACACACCGAGCGAATCGGGAAAATGAAATTGGGCAAAAGTTAACAGGAGGTATAAACATCTCGAGGCTTAACAGATGATTACGTTATAAGAGCCTCTTGCTAAGCCTTCGCTGTAACTGAAGCAGTCGTTCTTGATTTCATCGGCTCCATCATCATTTTAAAAAATGGAGAATATCAAATGGACTGGAATTCAGCCATCGAAAGCATCATGCTGACTTCCAATTTATTCAATGATTTCGATGAGAGAGGCAGCCGTAAACTTTGACCACAGTGGAAGCGCCAACTTAATACGCGAACTATGGCTAATGCCATGGTATTCAAATTTCCAAAATCCTAGTCACGCATCAGCGATACTGAGGAAACTCCCTATCTCTCTCTCTCTCTCTCTCTGAAAAGTTTAACTTACCACCCTCACCCGTCAATCCCTCATCCTTCCATGCTCCTAAGGGTTAATAGGTAATCCCCAAGTTCCCTCATCCGCCATCGCAATCCCCTCTTTTCGTTCGGCAGTTCAATATTGGTGCTCATTAGGAGGTAGCCGGGGGCGAGAACAGAGAATCGAACACGAGACACGCGCACATGCGCCTACACACATACACACACACAAACATACCTCCCCGAAGTCCCAACCCCGAACAAAAAACCTCCCTCATCCCCCACCCATGGCCCCGCCCCCCGCAATGCTTTCATCTAAATTAGGGAAAGATCCTACACAGGAGGGACGGAATGCACAAAACACAACACAGAGAGAAACAAAAACAAAAGAAGTTTTGAGGAGGAAGACAAGGAAGCATAAGAGGGAAGAAGGGAGGAGAGGAAGGAGGGAGGGAGGGAGGGAAAGGGGGGGGGATGGAGAGGGTGTGGAGGACGATACTAAAGGCTGAGGGCTTAATGAAGATCCATGGGATCTTCGCCTCTAATCTCTAATGACGATATCTGGTAAACCCAACAGACAATGGTGCAATGGCCGGCATTCATGGAAGCAGTACTTACAACCAAAATGCATAAAAACGCAGGACTTAATATTCCAGAGAGAGAGAGAGAGAGAGAGAGAGAGAGAGCTAGCCACGTAAGTGAACAATAATATGCATTATTACAAGACCAACCAATAATTAAGAATATTAATAAACAGTTCCATGGTGAATATAATATCAATGAATTAGTTAACCACTGTTGAATCAAAACATAAAGCTCTTTGTATATATAAAGAAAGAGAAACAATTGCCCTGAACCCTGCTTTTGAGCCATGCAATGTTTTATGACCGCTGCAGCCTGCAAGCAAGCAAGCACTGACATCAAATACGCATTAACCTCAAATATCTGACCAAAAGGGAGCCAGCTACGAGTTACCAGGCATTTTCTACAGCCATATTTTAGTGACGAGAGATAATCACAGTTATTACCCGACAACAGCCAAGTCTGGACCAAGTTATGATTTATTGATCAGAAGTGAACTATCGGCGGGAAAACGGCGGTTTTTTTTTTTTATTCATTCATTCACATAATCTGTCGCTTCCACTAAAATCAATTTCTTTTATAATGGTGTGCGAGGAAGATATATGAGATGACCTCTTTACAGCTTGGCATGCTTTAAATCGTATAATAGTAATAATAATAATAATAATAATAATAATAATAATAATAATAATAATAATAATAATAATAATAATAATAATAATAATAATTTTTTTACTATTATTAATTTACGAATAATAATACAGGTAATTTAACAAGAAAAGTTTAATAAATCAAACAAACAAAGATCAGCATATGTGCCTGAGCAACTATATAAACATGCGTTTCGTTTGAAAGGAACAAAGTAACTAAACATCAGTCATATTGGACCTACTTGTCTTTTGTCTTGTATGTTTGTCGTGAGTTCGTTTTCTTTTTTTATCTCTCTCTCTCCTCTCTCTCTCTCTCTCTCTCTATCTCTCTCTCTCTCTCTCTCCTCTCTCTCCTCTCTCTTCTTTTAAAGCGAAAAAATGTGCTTAGGATCCATGAAATTATAAGCAATATAGTGGTTACAAATTGGGAAACGTTGCTGTAAAAAGATCATCAAAGGAAAGGGTCACTTTTGTCTTGTACACGTTCCTCCGATTGACGTCTTAACGTTATCCTCGATCTGAACTCCAGAGGTGAACACGATCCAGATTCCTGTGCCTGGTCTCGCCAGAGAAATGCATCGAATGAGAAATATCAATTTAAACCTCAGGTATAACAATTAGAATGTCTGTAAGCCACACGACGCAGCGAGAATGCAAGCAGACTGAAGAAATGAAGAACCAAGAAATTCCTTTTTGATAACAATAGCAGAGCTGAACTGTGAGAGGGTGTGCTCGATTGAGAGCAGAATGCGAAAGCATGTTTCACCCAGACCTAGAGCCAGCTCAGATTTTGGTACCGCCTGAGGCTGCAAATTGTTTTGAGAGGCTTAACGGGCATTTAGAACTGGATGAGGAATAGGAAACCGCTACCACATTGGAAAGCTATTGTCTAAATATGATCCTGATATATTTGCCATGTCCAAATCCTCACTTTGAAACTGCCGTCTTATAGGTAATACCCAGATGTCAAAAGTAAGGTCTGGACCTATGGACTACAAGTCCTGTTACCCAGTTTCACTGTTAAAACATGACAAAAACAAATGCACGTCGCCTAATTTTAAGCAACCTCAGGAGTAAAGATAGCAACAGCAATCCTCGGTAACACAGCAATTAATTCGCCAAAGGAAAATGTGACCTCACGGCTACTATCCCCGAGTGGTAAGTCCACTCAACATATCAGATATGAAACAGCCCGAGTTCTTCCCTGTGCAAAGTGCTCCAGTCCTCTTTCCCCCCCCCCCCCCCCCCCCCCCCCCCCCCCCCCCCCCCCCCCCCCCCCCCACCCCCCCCCCCCCCCCCCCCACCCCCAACCCCCACCCCCAAAAAAAACCATTTTGAAAAGCATTCAGTGCCATTCATTCTCAGTGTAATAAAGCTAAAAGTTAAGGAGGGGAAATATCTCCGGTTTTTTCTTCCCTTGCATCCTCTGCTTAATTAAAAATTCCAGAAATAACTCGAGAACATTTAACATGAAAGACAATGTTATTTTCTTATGACAAAAACCCAAGCAGCTTAATAATTACTCTCCCTTGGCGCGTTGACTTAAAGGATAAGAATTTCCAAACCTAGTATGTCTGTACTATGAAGAACGCCTTAAAGACCGAAATTGTTAGGTCATATGGTTCACTTCGTCAATCCTTCCTTCTGACGGTGTCAAACCAGTGATAACAAGACCCTTCACTTTCACGTCTCAGAAAATAAATAAAAAGAATTCATATATCTCAAAAGTCATAGAAAAAAATATTAACATTTGAAAAATATGACAACAAAAATATCTAAAAAAATTATGATAAGAATTTTAACATCTCAAAACGTACAAGAATTTCAACAGCTCGAAAAATAACATGAATTCCGACATCTCAAGGAAGGTAAAAAGAAATTATATAAAAAAATGTATAGTCAATGTTGAAACCTAATGTGATTTGATCTTGTTAAAAAATAACATCTGAAACAAGCAGTGTTAAGAAAGCTATAAAAACTTTTGGAAATATATCATAAACATAGATATTTAGACAATACAAAAATCACTAAATTATGGCTTGAATATTTAAATTTCCAGGTAATGTATACTTAAGAATGGTATATGCTAATGATACAAAAGTAGTGAAAATCCATATCATTTGACTATGCGAACTTAAACCATAGCATCAACATAAGAACTAAGATAGTGTGAAATATTAACAGTAATTAATATTCCACGTAATTCGTCATTCATTCATGTAAGCTATGAGGTTATCAACTTTTATCGCCTTAACAACTTGGAACTTAGAAAACAATGCGTACAGCCACAGTGCTCCACTGTCAATCTTTCCCAAGAATTTTATCGGAGGAGGTACTACAAATGAGAAAAATATATCTGAACATTTTCCAGATAGTTACAATGAAAAATTCTAAAGTATATAATCCCACTACAACCCCGCTCTCTCTCTCTCTCTCTCTCTCTCTCTCTCTCTCTCTCTCTCTCTCTCTCTCTCATTTCCATGCATCGTTAAGTATGTTCTTTCAGTTTGTGAGGAGATTATCCCGATTATCTCTTTCCTTACTACCCTTCGACAATTAGCCATCTGGCGGTTCTTGTTCCTTTTGTTTAGTTTTATGCTATTGTTCGAAACTGTCTCATTTGTGCCTCGACTATTCATGAAGGTGCTTCATGTTGAAATTCTGCCTGTTATTTTGTGCCCGTATTTTCTTTTAACAATATCGCGTACGTCTTTTGTAATTCTATAAATCTATATATACATATACTTATGCATACATACATAAGCCATACACGCACAAAGACACACACACAAATATATATATATATATATATATATATATATATATATATATATATATATGTATATATATATATATATATATATATATATATATATATATATATATATGTCCACAAAGAAAAATTTCTGACCGGCTCTGGCTACATTGCTAAGTTATTTTAGGGGAATGATAAAACAAATATACCGCCAGGACGGTGGAAAGCCAAATAATTACATACACATGACAGGTGCACCGATGGTGGACAAATTCCATCCTGTGTGTAAATATATAAATAAATATATATATACATATATATCTATATATATATATATATATATATATATATATATATATATATATATATACAGATATATATATATATACTTAATTCCGAGGTAGAGCAAATTGGATATTAAAGAGCATTTGTAACTTAATGCATGTATATGACATGTATGTATGTATGTATGTAGTGATGTATGTATGGCTATATACATTCATACATACATGTATATATATATATATATTGTGTATGTATGTATGTATGTATGTATGTATGTATGTATGTGTATATATATATATATATATATATATATATATATATATATATATATATATTACTCAAAATTCACCTTGATCACTCCTAGGAAATATGATTAACACTGAAAAATTTGGCCTTTGACTGGAGGACAAGGGGGATCAGAACAAAGAAAAAAAACTCAGGCATAAGGCCAATATTACTGAGGAAGGAGGAATTTACATAATAGCTGGACTCTAGTTTTAAATGCACTGTATTTACATGAATTTAAAGAGGTCTAGGAGACTAAAAAAGGGGGGGTTGCTTTGTCGATCCACCGGAACACGTGGCTGGAGCAATCCAGTCATGGCATTCAGAGATTTTGCGCAAACGGATTAAAAATGCAAGCTTGCTCCAAGGATTTCCAACTCCTACAACAATCAGGCACAGTGGTTTGTCTGCAAATAGAGGACACGGGCATACGGCGAGGGGCACATGAGGGCAAACGTTACACACTACTTTCTTTCAATCAAAAAGGCCACTCATGGGAGGAATGAAATGACTGGGAAAATCATTCACACAAATAGAACTATTTCGTTGCTTCAATTCACTAGGGGGATGTTACTAGTATCACAGGGGAGTAATTACAGAATTGAGCCCAGATAGGGGAATGAGAAACTACACAAGTTGCCTTGGAAAAAGGAAATGAAATACAGACAAAGTTAAAACAATTCCCTGGCTGAACTGGAACTCCTCTTACAGTACCTGGATACTGAGGGCGGGTAGTCTTCTCCTTGATGTCTCCATGCACTATGGAGCTTTAAAAATATACTTGGGACTTCCCAGAGAGCATGGGGAAGCAAATAAAAAGGGTTGGGGGGGAGAAGGCGGCGTCTTGCGGGTGCAGGAGGCGATCTGACCTGTCGTAGGTCTGGTGTTCTTCTGAGGGTGAGCCGCTGGCTCCTAATCCTTTTGAATCCTCGGCCCTGTCGGGGGTAATTCCACCAACCAATGGAAGGAGAGGTAGCTTTTTCAGGAGAATGGAGAGAATGGATGCCTCCAGTTGAAAGGGGCAACTTGCATATAGACAAAGATGCATGAAACTTGGTAAAAGACTTTATTTTCCTTGGTTCTGGCTTAAAAATCTTGAACAATATATATATATATATATATATATATATATATATATATATATATATATATATATATATATATATATATATATATATATATATATATATATATATAATATATATATAATATATTTCAACTCTAGACGGGTTGGAATGGACAAGACAAGCCAGAAACAAGGACCAATTGCAATATAGATTACTGAGCCTTCCATTCTCCCTAGAGTGGACTTATAATATAAGCAATATTCAAACTCTGCCGATGATAATATTCATTTAGTCTTACTCGACAGGCAGAGGATTAAACTAAATAAAGTGTGACTGGACTAAAGATTAACTTGCTATATTCCAATAAAGAATACTCTTAAAATATAACTTCACACTGAGAATAGCAGTAAATATCAAAAAATGATTATAAAACTTACCCTACAGGGTAAATTACATCATATATAATACTACTGTCTTAAGTGCTCAAGGCAACACAAACTATCAGTTTACCCTGATGGGGCGATATGACGCGTTCAGGTGTACTAATGGCCCTATGGTTTCGTTAAGTAACTTTGCCTCGTAACAAGACGACACCTAGCAGTATTAATTACATCCTAGCAACATTAGTGCAACTAACAAGGGGAAAATCAATGAAGTAATTCTTCGTGGAGATTAAATAAGGTAACACACAAAAAATGTAAATTTCACCAAAGACAATGGCAATCCCATAAAATATAAAGACTAGGGAATAACACTAAATAAAAAATCTAATCAACCGATGTATAAATGAGCCAGGCTTCGAAATTATCTCTAAAGATATAGCAACGTTCATAAAGAAGTACTAATTTATACAAGGCCAGAATGGCTGGCAGGTTTGGCTCTTCCTAAGCAGAGCATACAATATAAAATAAATGCCTCAAGGCAGTAAATAAGAGGAAAGGAAACTAAGGAAGAGAAGATACAGACAGTACCAAAAAAAATAAAATAAATAGGAAGTTACGAAAGGATAGGAAGGAAGTAGAAGTAACAGAATCTGGAACTCTCTCCTATGGATGGAGAGGGTCAGAATTCTCAATAAGAGGGTGGCACTGTGCCAGGCACTAGTGCAGAGAGGGTATTGGCTCTCGTAAGGTTTCGGAAAACCTCGATGCCCTTTTTCCTTCTTCCTACGACCTCACCGAGGTCGGTTTGACGATGCCATGGGGGTCCTTGAATGATTCAATCCCTTTGAAGATTCCGTAGGGGCATTGTTTCCAGCTGCTGCGACAACTGGGGCCTTGGCACTCGTCCCCATGCCTAATGCTTCGTGGCTCGGTTCCCTGAGTTCTTCGGTTAGCTGCTGACGGAGGGGGATTGGATGAGGTAATGGTATTCAGGATGGGCTTGACAGTGGGGAGGACCAACCCTGGGGCGGTCTGCAAGGCCGCACCACTGGTGGAGTGTCCACTATGGTCATGGGTGTCCTGGAGGATTCCTATTGGGATTGGCTCTTCTTTGACTGCTGGCATGGGTTGTGGGGCCAAGCCAGCGGAGGGAGAGCGACCGAGACTTAGAGCTCCAGGAGGAAGACTCGAGTCTGGCCTTGGCTCTGGCACTGAGGCCGTTCCTGACTTAGTGGAAGGACTTGAACGTGGCTCAACATCCATGAGAGATGGAGCCTGGCACTGCCTGGCACCTTCAAGTGGCACTGGCGGTGCAGAGGTAGTCCTTGGAGGCCTGTGGAATGGGTCTGGAGCTATGGAGGGCGGGGGCCCTGATATGGTATAAGGTTAGGAGGAGACTTATAATCTTGTCCTGGCAGGACATCATAACCTCCTGGTATATAGGTTGCTACTGCCATGGTACATATCTTAGAACGGTGAGGTCGTGTGATTCTCAACCGGACAGTAGGTAGGAACATCTTGCTTGACATGGTTGAGGCTCTCTATCGTGATGAACTGGTGCTTATCAACCTTAGCTCCGTAAGGAATTTTATCCTCTCGGATGATGGAGACTTGCGCACCAGTGTCGTCGAAAGCTTGGACCTGGTGGGCAGGATAGTGACCTCTGGGAGGTGTGACAAATGTGGGGCCCTGAGCCGGGAGGCCTAGAGTTGATGGATTCGTCACGGCCATAGTAATGGCAGAAACAGGAGCTTTCTTGGGGCATCCCGCCCACGCAGCATTGTGCCCATGCACTCTGCATGTGTCACAGAAACTCTTGCTAAAATCAGGCCTGGGCCTGTTGTTTCTGTTCCAATGGCCATTGTTTTTGTTATTATGGTTGGGTAGTCCATTTGGAGGAGTGGTGGCAGCTTGCTGAGGAGGATCCACCTTTGAGAGGCACTGCTCCATGGTGTGACCTGGTTTATTGCAATGCCCACACACAGGTTTCTGAGGAAGGTTATTAGGGCGCTGGGTAGGCTGAGAGGTGGCAGCAAGAGAGAGGGGGTCAGCAGGAAGTATTTTCTTCTTTAAAGAACTCTGCAATGGATGGTGGGTGTCATAGGCGTCTGCCCATTTACAGCACTCCAAAAGAGTCTTAGGGGCCTTGTCCACCAAGTGGGTGGCAAGATCAGGGGGCGTAGGAAAGGAAGTCTTCTAACTGAAAGAGTTCTAGGACCTCCTCAACAGACGTTGCATTGGAGGCCTTCGTCCACCTACGGAATGCGGTGTCTTCTTAGCTGCCCACTCTGTCCATGTCTGGTTAGCCTCCTTGGGTATAGTCCTCCATTTCTGCCTCCACCGGTCTGGGGTCAATTCATAAGCCCCCTGGATTGCCTCTCAGACGAGGGTGAGATCCTGTTACTCATTCAGGGGAAGGGCCTTGAATGCAGTCCGCCCTTTGCCAGTGAGGTGCTTTCCAAGGAGGAGGGCCGCTTCCTGGGGGATTGGATTGAAGTTCTGGAACACCTGCTCGACATGATCGAGCCAGGTGTCGGGTTCGTTATCGTCCCAAGCCCTAATGAGGCTTGCCCATGCTGTGGAGGTGAAAGGGTGCAGGAGGCGTGGGACTCGGGAGTGCCAGAGTGGCATTCTGAACTGCCATAGCCAGTTCATGTGCTCTTTCTTTCTCCCTTTCGGCTGCTTGGAATTCTCTTTCAGCTGCTTCACTTCTTTCTTGTGCTTCTCTTTCAGCCACTTGGAATGCTCTTTCAGCTGCTCTCTCTTGGGCTGCTTCCTTCAGCTTATCATTCACCCGATTGATCAGGTGTGCACCCTCCAGCCCTAGGGCTCTTCCAGCTTCTGTGAAGGCCTTAGCCTCCTCTAGTGTTGCGTTACTGGCCATCTCCTCAGCCGTAAAATGCTAGTAGACTAGCCTGAGAATAATAGGATGGAAGGTAGTTGCAAAACTCAAATGTCACCAGAGGTATGCGGAAATGCTCAATGCAGACTTGGCAAGATGACCAGAAATCCCTGCAAATACAGTTACTACTTGTGCATAGTGCGGCGGAAACCTCATGCCGTAGAATCTCTGTAATTTACAGTTCGGCGGAGAACTCGACGCCAGTAATGGATTTAGCAATAAAGCTCATAAAATAAATGAAAAAAAAAAAATCTGGTCATGAAATTCACGGAACCTCACAAAGCAAATGAATGTCATAAAGGCGGAAATTCAACGCCAGTAACGGGTTTGTAAGGTAAAACAAAAAAGGGGAAAAAAAACATTCTAGTCACCGAAATTCACGGAACCTCATGTGAAAATGAGCAAAGAAGGTGTAAAGGTGAAATTCACGCCAGTACGGGTTCGTAAGTAAAAAGGGAAAAAATGTCAGGTCATGAAATTCACAGAACCTTCACGTGAAAACGTAGCAAATAAATGTCGTAAATGAGGAACCTCACGCAAATACGGCTTTGTAAATACAAGGAAAAAATCTGGCTACGAAATTCACGGAACCTCACGTGAAAATGTAGTAAATGCAGTTGATAATAAATAAATGTATATGGGATCTCCCTTTTGTTTTGTTTTTTATGCATATCGTCTCGAGGACGGAGACGGGAAGTTGATAAAATATATTTTATTTTTTTCCTTTCTACCAATGCAAATCCCTGGTCTAATTTACCCTTGAACCTAGCTTTGCTCAGAATTTGTAATGCTAGCTCGAACACATTAAAAAGGAAGAGGAAAATCCAGGATAAAGATCTCTCACCCTATATAAATATACCACCTCCTCACAACCCCGTTCTTTTCCCTAGCTCTCGCGAACCTAAGACCGTCAAGTCCGCGAATTTAAAACCCCGGAGAATTAAGCCACACACGGGTCGTCTAGACAGCAATGAATGAATCACAAATGTTTTCAAGGCCGTGTTGGAAACTACACTAAGAGTATTCATATGCCCTTGCTCAAAATGCAAAAGTATTTGCCCTTGTATTATTACTCTCTGCACAGAAAATAACGAAAAAAAATGTTTACCTTTGATTTTGCTTATCCTAACATTCAGAGTTTTTTTACGCTAACACTTTGTTTTTTCTTTTCTTACCTATTGACTCATCTATTCCTTTGTTAATGGACAGGGCAATGGATTTAAAACCTGTACTGTTAGACCTGTGGCGGCTGCGAGCGCCAGCGACAGAGAGAGAGAGAGAGAGAGAGAGAGAGAGAGAGAGAGAGAGAGAGATAGCACGCATTGATTCACATAAAAAAAAATAAAACACGAAATACCTTTACAACGCGGGATTCGCGATTAACTAGCAATTCACGAATATGGTCCTTATTTTCTTTTTGAAACTTACTCCCTAACCTCTATTCTTTATGCAATGGCACATAATATTAAAATTTCTCTCTCGAGCTGTGGTCTATCAGGCTACACATAGTCTATTTCCTAAGGCTATAAAGGCAGTCAGATTTATATATCCCTAACTAGAATACCTAGTTCTACACAAATAACTAGAAAATAAAATAAAATTTACCTTATTTCTGTTGTGGAGAATTTGGAAACCTTGCTTTAGCTTGCTCCTAAAATTATTAAGGAATTCAGATTCATTTCTTTGTAATTTTAGCTTAACAATCGCTACTACAAAATCCTGGCAAGGTCGCCACTATTCTGAATTCACCTCAATCACACCTAGGAAATATAATTAACACTGAAAACTTTGGCCTTGACTGGAGGACAAGGGATCAGAACAAAGAAAAAAACTCAAGCATAAGGCCAATATTACTGAGGAAGGAGGAATTTACATAAAAGCTGGACTCTAGTTTTAAATGTACTGTATTAACATGAATTTACAGAGGTCCAGGAGAGTAAAAAAGGGGGGGGTCGCTTTGTTGATCCACCGGAGCACGTGGCTGGAGCAATCCAGTCATGGCGTTCAGAGATTTTGCGCAAACGGATTAAAAATGCAAGCTTGCTCCAAGGATTTCCAACTCCTACAACAATCAGGCACAGTGTTTGCCTGCAAATAGAGGACAAGGGCATAAGGCGGGGGGGCGGCCACATGAGGGCAAACGTTACACACTACTTTCTTTCAATCAAAAAGGCCACTCATGGGAGGAATGAAATGACTGGGAAATTTACACAAAGAGAACTATTTCGTTGCTTCAATTCACTAGGGGGCTGTTACTAGTATCACAGGTGAGTAATTACAGAATTGAGCCCAGATGGGGGAATGAGTAACTATACAAGTCGCCTTGGAAAAAGGAAATAAAATACAGACAAAGGTAAAACAATTCCCTGGCTGAACTGGAACTCCTCTTACAGTACCTGGATTTTGAGGGCTGGTAGTCTTCTCCTTGATGTCTCCATGCACTATGGAACTTTAAAAATATACTTGGGACTTCCCAGAGAGCATGTGAAAGCAGACAAAAAAAGGGGGGAGGGAGAAGGCGGCATCTTGCGGGTGCAGGAGGCGATCTGACCTGTCATAAGTCTGATCTTCTTCTAAGGGCGAGCCGCTGGCTCCTAATCCTTTTGAATCTTCAGCACCGTTGGGGGTAATTTCAACAACCAATGGGAGAAGAGGTAGCTTTTTCGAGAGAATGGAGAGAGTGGATGCTTCCAGTTGAATGGGGCAACTTGCATGTAGACAAAGGTGCATGAAACTTGGTAAAAGACTTTATTTCCTTGGTTCGGCTTAAAATCTTGAACAATATATATATATATATATATATATATATATATATATTGATATATATATATATATATATATATAATATATATATATATATATATATATATATATATATATATATATATATATATATATAAATATATATATAGATATATATATATATATATATATATATATATATTATATATATATATATATATATATATATATATAATATATATATCATACATATAGATATATATATATATATATATATATTGAAAGAGTAAAACCAGCACTTGTACATAAAACATCCATTATTTTGTTATGACTACCGGTTTCGGAGTAACTGTCTCCATCTCAGGTCTATACAAAAGCACAGAAAAAAAAAAATTAAAAAAATCACTAAATTACAATCGATCATTAGAATGAAGAAATGTTACACAAAGGTTACATAGTATAATATAATAAAAAAAAGAGTAATGTACAAGCATAAAAAAGGGAAGCAATATTAAAAAAAAAGTAAATACCTGCATCATGAAGGCATACAAACATACACACTAAAAATCTACAAACACAGCATCTCCGTGGACCTCTCGTTGTTACTGAGGGAAGGTTTCAACTTTAAAGTGTAGAGACTTTCTACTATTGCCAGCTCCAGGGGGGCCACTCGACTAGAGAGAATGGAAAATGAATCTAACCTTAGAGGGTGATCACTATTTTCTGCGTGATCCCGTATGGCACTGAATGGTGGTTTTGCTAAAAGCCTGTTTGTCATAACTGATCTTCCCAGTGTTCAAACCATCGTACACGTGCTTGGCGCTTTGTTTTCCCCACGTAAATTCTGAATGAAGACTAAAATAATTTGAACAAATGTTAAAGGCATGAGTCACAAGTGTACAGACTAGATTGCGTTTATAAACTATAGGGTTGAATGAAGAAAATTTAGTTGTGAGTCCTGTAAATGTTGGTTTCCTGTAAACTGATGTTGAAAAAGTGTTATCGCTGTGTTTACTACGAGCACGTCAAGGAAAGCTAAAGTATTATTGTTCTCTACTTCTGAGTAAATTCAATATTTTGGTGTTTTGAGTATATAAAACAAAAGATGACGTAGCAATGGGAAACCCTCTCGGTCCTACTTTGGCCAATTCCTTTTTATCTCATCACGAAGTTGTTTGGTTAGATAATTATCCCAGTTCTTTTAAACCACTGTTCTACCGACGTTATGTAGATGATACATTTTTAATTTTTAGATCTGAAGAACATGTACCACCCCTGTTTCTTGATATTTAACTCAAAACACCAAAATATTGAATTTACTTCAGAAGTAGAGAACAATAATATTTTAGCTTTCCTTGACGTGCTCGTAAAGTAAACACAGCGATAACACTTTTTCAACATCCAGTTTTGTTTACAGGAAACCAACATTTACAGGACTCAAACCACAAACTAAAACTTTCCTTGCAGTTCATCCCTAGAGTTTATAAACGCAATCAGTCTGTACACTTGTGACCCGTGCCTTTAACATTTGTTCAAATTATTTTCGTCTTCATTCACCAATTTCAGTTTATAAAAGAAATGCTTCAAAAAAAAACGGTTTTAATATTGCTTTCATAGATACATATCTTGGCAAACAGCTTGAAAAGTTATTGTTCCCGAAAGTTTCCATTTTAAAAGCCAATAAGTAGTACTGTATTTCACCAGTTTTTCTATGGTATAAGAGTTTTTCTGTTAAAAATAGACTACTAAAACTTTTAAGAGAATTTTATCCTCAAGTTAATGTTAGGATAGTGTTCAAGACTAAGTATATTATTGGTGCTTTGTTTAAGTACAAAGACATCGTACCCCCAGAACCACAGTCTCATGTTGTTTATAAATAAATACGAGTGCAATTACTGTAATGCAATTTACGTGGGGAAAACAAAGCGCCAAACCACGTGTACGATTGGTTGAACACTTGGGAAGATCAGTTAGGACAAACAGGTTTTTAGCAAAACCACCATTCAGTGCCATACGGGATCAAGCAGAAAATAGTGATCACCATCTAAGGTTAGATTCATTTTTCCATTCTCTCTAGTCGAGTAGAAAAAAAGTCTCTACATTTTAAGTTGAAACCTTCCTCAGTAACAACGAGAGGTCCACGGAGATGCTGTGTTTTTTAAACTTTTAGTGTGTATGTTTGTATGCCTTCATGATGCAGGTTTTTTTTCCTTTCCCTTTTTTATGCTTGTACATTACTCTTTTTTATTATTATTATATATACAATGTGACTTTTGTGTAACATTTCTTCTTCTAATGATTGATCGTAATTAAGTGATTTTTAATTTTTATTTTCTTTTTGTGTTTTTGTATAGACTAATGATGGAGACAGTTACTCCGAAACCGGTAGTCATAACAAAATAAAGGATGTTTTATGTACAAGTGCTGGTTTTACTCTTTCTATCAAGACTCCGTTTTCCAAGGGATAGATCAGTTGCAGATATATATATATATATATATATATAGTATATATATATATATATATATATATATATATGTGTGTGTGTGTGTGTGTGTGTGTGTGTGTGTGTGTAAATATATATATATATTATATATATATATATATATATATATATATATATATATATATAATGAATATACACCAAGAAGAAAGCATTAGGGAAAGACATCCCCAGCCTTTACCATTTTATTATTAATTCCGACGTTTCGCGATAAATCCAAAGTCGCCTTTTTGAGGCTATAAAACATATTGAGAACAGTTATATGTGATAATAAAATATTAAATATTCTGTGATGATAAGTCACAACAACAGCCTTTTATGAAGTAAAGACAATTAAAACAAAACTATATTTCAATAAACTAACTAATTAAAAATGAAAGGAGTTCAATAAACTATTAAAATTACCCACCTGAATAAAAGAAAAGTGAGACTAACTTAAACACATAAAAATGTGAGGAAAACCAGTTTCATTGCTATGCTATAAACAATTGTACAGAACATGAGTGTTTAACGACGGCACAGCCTTTTCGACGTTATTATTAAATAAGATGGTTTAGTCGCTCCTGTCTTTCACTTGGCCTAAGATAGAAAGATTCCTGCTGTCAATATAAGTTTTGCATCATATACGTGGGATGCACGATGAGGCTGTTGACAGCAACGCATCGAATCCCATAAAGTTGGTAGCAGGTTATCTATTCATGAACAATCAAATATACGACACCATCAAATCTATGTAAAACTATGAATAAATGTGTATATATACATATTTATACATATTTAAAAATCTACATAGATACACGTTACATACGCTATGATATATATATTATATAATAGATTCATTTAATATAATATTATATATTACTTTTCAAAAAACTAAATTAACCTGAACCTTTATGATTTATCATGTATTATATATATATATATATATATATATATATATATATATATAGATATATATATATATATACATATTTATATATTGTGACGAAGTGCCAAGTATCTGGTTACTACACTTACCACTCATTAATTGTTACCTCACAAAAGCCAGACACCTGAACCCTCATCACAGGTACTAAACGACTGAATACTCTAATGGCAACAGTGAGCCCTTAACAACTTACCAGTATTGCAGAAAATCAGACTAAGGTCATCAAAACAGTGTGAGGTATGCAATTAAATTAATCAAAGGGCATCACTCCATCAACAACTTTAAAAGTCTAAGTATTTCCCTGATTTCAAAAGTCTAAGTACTTCCCTGGTTCTAAGAAACTTCAAGTTAATTGAAGGAAAACAGATAAATTACCACTCTATATTTCTACCTAACATCAATATAATCAAATACAAATATAATGGTTAGAAATGAAAACACTTATAAGAATTTTAAATACAAAAATTTATTATTAAACTCAACATTTATAAGTGAAATTCACAATATCAGGGAAAATTACTGTTACTTGAAAACAAGTAAAGTTTAATTAATTCTTGAATCAAATTAAGTAAAATTAAATCAAAATTAATTTACCACACAAAATTCAATAAAATTAATTCAATCAAAATTCAAAATTGTTAGGCAATAATGGAAATTTGGAAATTAATTCACAAGTGCTAAACAACAATAAAACTTGAAAAGAATTCTAAGTAAATGCAAATTAATTCACAGTGTTAAATTTAATTAAATGTGCATCGATTAATTAATGAAAATAACTAAGTCAATTAAATTGTGAATGCAAATGAAAATACAGAAAAATGTGGAAAATATCAAAATTGCAAAAAGTATTAATCACACAGAATATAAAATAAAAAGGCACACTCAATAAGAAAATGGACAAATGCACAAAACATAAAAATCACTTCAAATGAATAAGCACAAAACACAAAAATTTGCAATGTGTAAAAGTGTAAATCTTTTCACTCAAAACATTGTAACTATTAGTTATCAATTTTTACCAAACCTTTGTAACCATCAGTTATTAGTTTTTACCTACCACTGTTCCTATTAGTTATTAGTTCTTTAAACCATCGTAACCAATAGTTATTAGTTATTAGTTGCAACTAATAAAAATATAACACACTTTACCTTTTTGGTATACCAATTTCTTTCTTTCATTGCTTCAGGCTTGTTTCACACTTTCACAAAACCAGGTGCCGTTACACAACAATGTTTGCTCAGATTCCACAAAAAAACACTAAATAACACTAAATAAACTCTAAGAAATATCAAATATGAAATTTACAAGTTACGAGGGACCATTCAATAAGTACGAAATCGTTACGTTACTTTAAAATCAAAAGTGCAATGCGATGGAGAGAGAGAGAGAGAGAGAGATCTGAACACTTCGAGTATCTAAGATGTAATGAAAAACTTCCCCCTTATGGAAGCTGGACAGGGGAGATGACACAAAACGTTTTGGGCGATAATTCTTTCTAGAAGCTTCGAAATCTTACTCAACTTTACATACAAACTGAGAAACTTGCATGTGGTTCTTGGCAAAGACATACGCGTACGAGACCAGTCTGTTCAAAAAAGACACGTACTTGACTCGATCGATCGAAGCAGAAGTCCCTTATCATACATGATGACAGAATCCCAAAACACAATGAAGACTCGAGCTCTCTTATCAAACGTGTTGACAGATTAGGAAAGCAAATGGAGATCTCGGAGTTCCTCTAATCTCGAGGAGATGAAAAGTTACTGAAACAATTCTAGCTTTGAACGGACAAAGATATTCTCTCTCTTCCTACATTCTACGTTATATATTCTTTTACATTATGTAATGCAGAAATCTGAACACACATTTAAAACATACTAACTCTAAGCTATCTAGGAATCTGAAAAAATGTTGCCAAAATCCTATACACAATATTTTAAACAGTCAAAGAGGGGATATATGCATTTTGACAGTAGCAATATATAATAATAATAATATATATATTATATATATATATATATATATATATACATATATGAATATATATATATTATATAATATATATATATATATATATTACATACATACATACATACATATATATATATATATAATTACTTTTGAAAAATAAATAACTGGCCTCATGATTTGTCCATTATATATATATATATATAAAATGGAAAATGTATGGATAGTGTGTATACTACATACACTTCGACATGCACTGAGTATTTCACCCAAACTTGGTATACAGGTAACTTAGTATCTTGGAGAGAATACTGTGGGGGTAAGACCTCACTGGCACCAAAGGGTGGGTGTAGAGAGTAGGGTGGGAAATGGGTAAAGATAAAAATAACTAATAACTACAGATATTTGTGTTTAACCCTTAGTGTTTGAGGTTTTTGATATTAATAGTGACAATAGATCCCCTTCAAGTCCAAGTTCAGCCCTAATAGAGAGGGAGGCTGAAAAGGGGTCGGAAGGGGGTGATGTGTAAAAAATAACTGAAAATGATAGCTATTATTCTCTTATCCATAGTTTTCGAGGTAGCTGGTATGAAAAGTGACCCTCTCAATGCCCTTCAAGACCAAGTTCAACCCAAATAAGGAGGGTGGTGGAAAGGGGTGGGAAGGGGTGACATGTGAAATTAACCAAAAATGACAGATATTAGTGCCTAATCCATAGTTTTTGAGGTTACTGAGATGATTAGTGACACATCTATGCCATTTAAGTCCAAGTTCAGCCCCAACAGGAAAGGGGATGAGAAGGGATGGGAAGGGAGTGACATGTGAAAAGACTGAAAATGACAGACATTTGTGTCCTAACCGTATGTTTTTGAGGCTGTTGAGATTAATGGTGACATTCCCAAAGGTCTTCAAGTCCAAGTTTGGCTCCAATAGGAAGAGGAGTGAGAAGGGATGGGAAGGGGATGACGTGTAAAAATAACCGAAAACGGCAGGTATTAGTATCTAATGTACAGTTTTTAAGGTCACTGATATAAATAGTGATACTCCCAATGTTCTTTAAGTCTAGGTTCAGCTGTAATAGGAAGAGGGGTTGGGAAGGTGGTGACATCTAAAAATAACCAAAAACTACAGATATTAGTGTCTAATCCACCGTTTTCGAGATCGCTGGGGTGAACAGACATACTCCCGATACCCTAATAAGAAGGGGGTTGAGGAGTAGTGAAATAAAAAATGTCAAAATTGCTGAGCAACTTTACTGAAAAAAGTATCTTAATAGGAGAGAGGAGAGATAGAGAGAGAGAGAGAGAGTTTATTTGCTGTAATTCAGAGTTTTCCCAGGCGGGGCAGGTATGTCATATATATAAAATGTATTGTATGTACTATGTATGTTATGTGAACAAATGTGTGTATGTGGCACATACAATTTGACTTGCATCGAGAAATTTCAAGTGAACTTGGTATACAGATAACTTAGCATCTGGGAAAGATTACTGTGGTGGTAAGACCTCACGGGCACCAAAAAGGGGATATGGGGAGCGGGGTGCTAAAGGGGTGCGAAGTAAAAATAACTGAAAAACTACAGATATTTCTAAGTCTCTTCGCTTTTGCAAAAGACTTTTTTTTGTTCTCCTTACGACTGTCATTCGTAAGTATTTCTGGTTCCTCCCATCTCCTTGTGATATCTTAGTAGAGTGGTTCTTCTTAACTAAAGGAGAGGATTCAACAGATAAGTTGAACAGATATAACAACTTTATTCTGTAACTCCATACTAAGATGTGCAGATCGGTCGGGAGACCGATATCTTTGAAGGCTGGCTCGGAACTGCCATTCTAGAGCATCACATCGATAGCGGAACATTAGCTATCTCAGCGATTCATATAAAAACATACGTAGTCCGCCGGCTCGGAAGTTACAAGTTTCCGGCGTAGGTTAACAGGTCAACCGCTTCCCATGGAAGTTGTTGTGCAAAGTTATCATTAATATAAAATGTTGACAATGCACAGAGCTAAACCAGGCTACTGCAGACAGCGCATAGCGTAATCTAGATCTGCTTTGGTCAACGGTAAGGACCCTCCTAATGCCATTGACCGTCAGGTTCATGGGTTTTTATTTACAGATCCTGTAATCTGAAATAATGTTTATTACATATTAACATCTAATCCATAGATTTTGAGGTCACTGAAATTAACAGAGGCACTCCCAATTCCCTTCAAGTCCAAGTTCAGCACTGATAGGGAGGGGGTTGGAAAGGGGTGGGAAGGGGTGGCATGTAAAAACAAACCAAAAAGACATATATAAGTGTCTTATCCATAGCTTTGAAGGTCTCTGGGATGAATAGTGATATTTCCAATGGCCTTTAAGTTCAAGTTTAGTCCCGATAGGAAGGGAGATGAGCAGCAGGTGAGACGGGTCGTGACCTGTTAAAATAACCGAAAACAACAGATACTAGTGTCTAATTTATAATCTTGAAGGTCGCTGAGATGAATAGTGACACTTACAATATCCTTTAAGTCTAAGTTCGACCTTGATAGGAAGAAGGGTTGCTAGGGGTGATGTGTAAAAATAACCAAAAATGGCAGATATTATTGTCTAATCCATAGCTTTTGAGGTTGCTGAGATGAATAGTGACACTCCCGGTACCCTTTAAGTCCAAGTTCAGCCCCGATAGGAAGGGGGGTCAGAAGGGGTGAAAAATAAAATGTCAAATATTATGGATATTAGTGTCTAATCCATAGTTTTTGAGGTCACTTGGATGAACAGAGACACTGTACCCTCCAAGTCCAAGTTCAGCCCTAATAGGAATAGGGGTGAGAAGTGGTAAAATAAAAATGTCAAAAATGCAGGGTAGTATCACTGAAGCAACTATCTTAACGTGTCTTTATGTGTGTGCTTGTGTTTACATAAACTTGTAAATACACAAAGGGTTAATTATGTTATTTCTTATAAGAGTTTCACCACATAAGAACAATAAGTAATAAATGAAGCAAGCATTGTAAAATATATTTAAGTTATCTTAAAAGCCACTTGGAAATTAGATAACTGATCTCATCATAATATATCAGTAACTCAGACTCTATTTTGAAATAGCACTTTGACAAAAAACACTTGTGTAATGAAATTTATTGTAGGTGAGCAAGTGTTGCTTATGTTTCAGTTCATAGTGTGTCCCTCAAACGTGATTATTATCCATACATCCATGAATGTACTGAAAACAATAATAACGAAATAAATACTCTAAATCGCGCCAAATTAAATCAACTGGTTTATACTGTGTCTAGCTTAAAAAATATCCTTTGCTCTTTCCATTGCATTGCACAGTACATCAGACTCAAGTGTATCTACAGTTATATCAAAGTAGTTAAAACTCTGAAGTACCCTGAGATGTAAATGTACTGCCATCACTGCTGCCTTCTTCAACGCACACGAATAACCAAGAATTACTGCACAAAAGATCAAAATATTTCCAGTAACTCAATGTTAGAGCTCTGAACCGCAGAGGCAACTAATGATTAAGGTCATAATTGATGCTGCTGGCAAAGCTAAGCTTTTGATACAAACTGGTATGTTGAAAAGCTATCCTATTATGCATCATACTAAAGAAGCATGATTAATCTCTTCTCATGTTACCCCTTTAGATTTGAGTATATAAGATTTCCTTTTGTCCTGTGTAATGCTTAAGGCAAATTTCAGAAAGACCAAGAAGATACTCATGTGTACCTTGACTTTCTCGTAGTATTTGATACCTGGGAAGAACATCTGCGTAGATTACGTGCCTTAGTTGCATGATTATAGAAAGTTGGCCTTACTGGTAACTTGGCAAAGTTCCGGTGAAGTATCTCCGTCATGTTATAGGTTCAGGAAAGATTTACCAAAAGTGGAGAATATAACAAAAATAGAGCTTTATCCTCTTACCTAAAGACATGAAGAACCTATTAAGGTTCTTAGGTATGACATTTTACCATATGGGATGCAAATATTATCACCAAAGAAATCAATGTTAAGGACCAAAAATTCTCACTTAAAACAACGAAATAAGGACTTTACATTCCTTTCTTTTAATCCAGTAACATAACAAGGATTTCAAAGATTCAAAAGAACAAATAAATAAATGTGAAATACCCACTGTATTTTAACTCACACTCACACGGATTTATTCTTACTCTAAATTCTAGAAGATTATGCAAACACTTTTCTCTCACATGAGATAAGTTATGAGTTTTCAAGAGATTATTTTGAAAGAAGACGACATTTATGGATTAGATTTATCTTTGAAGTAAAATTTTTTTTACTGTTATTCTAAACCAAGGGCAAGAGTGGAGTGTTTTTTCAGTTAAAAATAAACTAAATCTTACACGTATATACAGAAAAATGAACTGGGGAAATGAAACAGACAATCGCTATTTCTTGCATATTGGTATTTAAGGGATGGTTTTTAGTGCCATTCGGAGAAGCAACTTTGGTAACGAATGTCTTAACTTGTTCACTTCTGTAAGACATTATTATCTGTGTATGATTGCTGCAAAACGATGGTGCCCCAATCATTGGTGTTTTTATAACAGTTTTCTTTCTTGATGACGATGATGCAGTTGTGCGGTGGGGCAAGCAGAATCCTACTATGTTCGAATGAATGTATTTTATTGGAGGAAGAAGATTCTCGAAGGCAGACCTCAATGCCTACACCTTGCATAGTGCTACTATATGGAACAGTATATAGTGCTTTGCCATGTGTACGAAAAAGAGCTGTCGTAGGAATTTTGTGCAAAAACAGAATTTTCCCTTTTTTTGACAACTTTATTGAATATAGAAAGATAAAATATAGGAGCTGAATTTTTTCGTTACGCTTTGCTATATTTTGGGGATCCCTTAGGTGAGCCATTGCACTACAAAATTTAACTATAAATATTATGGCTCTTAGGCAGCCTAACATTATTATTTGTGGTTAGAATATGTTTTGCAGGGCTCTGAGCTCATATATGATGAATAGGTGGCTTTCTGAGGTCAGAGTCACCAATGTAGGGGATCCATTGTTAGTGTAAGCACCCTCCTCCCCTATAGATATTTCTGATCAACAGTAAGCTAAATTAGTCTTGGTATTTGGAATAAGATTTCTGGAGATAGTTCAGTTTTGATGGTTATAATGTCATCAGAGCACAAGGTCACGTAGATATCAAAATATTTATCAACTAAAAGAACTTTGTTGTGAGCAAGTCAGTGCAGGCATTCTGCAATCTCTTCACAGACCAAGCATTGGAGCAGGAAATAAAAGTTCTTAGGAAGCTTGGTTCACTGCCAGGTATCACTCAGGATGAAGTTTCTCTCAATAGATTTATCACTACAACACCTGACCTTGCACGACAGGTGCCAGCAGCTAATGAGAAAGAGCACTACCAGCTGGCTGGAGATATATGCATCAAGTCTAGCCAGAATGCACAAATTGTTCTCCAATGTAATGGAAACCCTTACGCAATGGCTACGTATCTAAAGCGTATTTGCTCTTCGCCAGTTATCCTGGATGTAGCCAAGTGTGATATCCTAAACTACCTAACTCTGGGAAAAGACCTGTATAAGAAGAATGTGGATGAGCGCCTACTACATGGATCTAAAATGTCCATTTGAGATTGAATGACCAAGTCAAAGTTTAAGACGTTCAGCAATTGAATAATGAAGTGTAAGGCAATTGGATGATGAAGAGTAAGGTGAAAGTTGGGGACAAGGTTATCAGACTGTGAGAGGATCAGGATCTCATTGGTAGATGGCTGGTAATTTGTCAGACAAGGCCCAAAGTCTTACCTAATCCTTAAGAAACAATTGGCATATGTGATATGTCAGTGATGCCTCGTTCTTTGTTTGCCCATGATGGGTCACTTCTAGTAAATAACAACGCCAGTGTCATGAATGCCATTGAGAGACAACTCTCTCAACCACTGCCTTTAGACCCAATTCAGCAGCTGTCAAACTCATATCCGGGCTCTTTTCACCAACCCACAACATCATCTTTAATCTTGGATGCAAAGGCTGTACTGTAGGCAATAATCAAAACTCCAAGGGTGAACAAAGTAAAAAGCTTAAAGGACGCTTTCATCAGTAAGACACTTTCATCAGTAACATTACAAACCGTACATATAAGGGTTATTACACACAAGTTAGAGTACTTTTTGATCAGTGTCTTCTGCTCAGTCCATAAGAAAAACAAGACCAAAGAGAGTTACATCAAAAGAAGCTTCAAACACTGGATAAGAGGTCCAAGACCAAAGAGCAACTTGCAAGGCTCTTTACCAAAGGACTACTTGAGGACTTACAAAGGAAGGACCTACGACTTATTGTCTCATATGACACAAGCATTAGAATCAGCACACCCCACAGTCTTGAGGATAATTTATTTACCCAAGAACATGAGGAAGCTGACTCACAGACAAACCCCCCCCCCCCCCCCTTCATGTTCTTCACTATCATCAATAACTGTGCAAACAAAGATATAGTTGTTTCCACTCCAGACAGATGTGTTGGTCCTCCTCATTGATCTCATAACACATGTACATTTGGGATCTTCAAACACCTTGGAGTTCCATACAGGTAGGGGGAACAAGTGCAGAAAGATTGATGTAATTGAAAGAGTGAGATGCAAAGGTACTCAGGAGTGTAAAGGTCTCACTGGGGTATACAGTTTTATTGGAGCTGACTGGGTGGTAAGTTTGCGGGTATTACAAAGAATAGGTGGATCACTATTTCAAATTGAGTCCCACTGAGCCAACATTTGGTGACTTTCAAAGATTGGGAAATTGCTCCTTTTCATCAACAGACCTAATAAACGGAGAACTGCTTGCAGAAATGCACCCACTTGAACACTGTGTGCGCCGGGTCACAATACGTTACCTCATCTTTGATGGGAGCTGTTCAGGTCCAAAAACATGGAATCTGAGATGCTGCCACCCATCCGAGCTAAACTACTGCCTCATATTCAGTGGACAAACTTGGTATACAAGGTAAACAAAGCGTACGTCACAACACATCCCAAACTCCCAAATTTAGAAAACTGTGGTTGGGTCTTCAAAGAAGGTTCCTTAACCACTCTGAAGTGTCTTGAACTACCAGCTCCTCAAGTGGGATTAGAGCTGATAAAATGTGGTTGTAAATTCTCTCACTGTGCACGTAACTGTGCTACATGAAGAATGACCTCCCATGCACTCCCCTTTGTAAGTGCCACAGCCAAGGATGTGAAATGTCAGCCAAAAGAAATATGATACTGAAGAATAAGAAGAAATATAAAAGCCAAAACTTTATGTACCCTGAAGGTAATTGATAAATGGTGATTGTTATATTCCAATACAGTATTTGGTTTACATCATGAGTGTTTGCAAGATTTTCATTGACGAAGATATCACATTCTAAGAATTGTATGTATGCAGTGTCTTTTCCTTTGCTTAATGAAATTGCAAGGATTTATTTTGTGTCTGAGATCAAGGAAACGGTGATGGATACACTGCAAGTGTTAAAGGTTTTTACAAAATTCACGCTCATGAACACAATAGCAAGGATTACATTTATGCAGTGCCATTCATTAAGTTATTAATCTTTGTATTATGAATTTACAAGAATTTATTTTGTTTGTGTGATCAAAAGAAGTGTGATTGGAACAATGCTATATTTTAATTTAACTCTAATTAACATCTTATTAATGATTATTTTTATACACTCACTCAGATATATACTAATTCCTGTATTATGAATCTACAAGGATTTACTTTGTTTGTATGATCAAGAGAAATGTTATGGGTACATTGCAATACATTATTTATTGTAGTTTTCATCATGAGTTTTTTGCCAAATTCAATCTCATGAAGGTTGATATTTTTGTAGTGGTATTCAGTAATTTACTAATTCCTATATTATGAATGTACAAGGATATATTTTGTTTAAGTATTTGAGAGAACTATAATGGCTACACTGAAATGCAGTATTTTTTTCATTATGAGTTTATATAAAATTTACACTCATGAACATATCAGTAGTAATTATTATATTTGTGCAGTGCCCTTCAGTATTTTACTAGTTCCTCTATTATAAATCTACAATTAGCATTTATTTTCTATGGGATCAAGAGAAAGGTGCATTGTAATATGTAATTGTTTGTTTTTGTGCCGTTTATACAAAATAAATAAATTTTTAATGTACTTGCCTACAGCGGCAGGAAGGATTCGTAAATATGGAATTTCGGTCTTACCAAAATAAGAAAAATAAATACTTGGTACCGCTTACAGTCCTTCCTGCTGCCATAGTTATGATTGGCAAATTGTTGACTCTCCTCTTTTTGTTGTTTACGAGGAAACGTCGAGACCGGTGAATGGGTGAGAAGGCAGTACTAGCAGTCCAAGCAGTCTCAGCAGTCGAGGCAGTTCTGCCAGTCCGGTAAGTCAGAACATTAGGGCAGTGAGCTATCCTGTAGGACCCACCACATACCCGTATGCCATTGAGCCCGTCTACCATCGTCAGTGTGAGCCTGTCCTCCTGGAGGATGTCTTGGACGAGGCTCTGATAATATTATTAAGAATCAGGGTCCCTCAAGAGGCATTTGTGAAGTATTCCCTTGATTCCATAATTTGGACGGCGTAATTGGTGGCCACCTGGATGTACTCTGCCTCCTACGACTGATTTGTTCATCATCGTCTCGACTTTGACTCACTTTAGTGGATGATTTGTGGAGAAAAGTCACGTTCTCCTAAGCACTGACTTCAATCCCTTCTTGCTCGGATGGACTACGGTAAGTACCAAGTATTTTTGGGGGCAAATACTGAATGGTAATCGTAGTAATCTCTTTGAGCCTTTGTCGCTGCCTATTAAAGTCCTTCCCACCTGCCATCGGTAGAGTACGGATATTCACGAATGTTTAATAGTTATAAAGGATTTCTCTTGTCCTTACAGTGGTTTCGCAACTCTACTGAAGGTTGTTCATGGGTTTATTGTACATAGTGGTAAGCTACTATTTGTTATTTCTGGATAAGTCAACATAAAATTGTAAGAATCTCCTTTAATGCAAACTTACACGGATATTGTATTATTTCAGGATAGGATTATCCAGCCTTATATGGTTGTCATACTTGGTTTTTTCTTGTCTTGACCTCACTTACAGTAGGTACGTTTGCAATATTCCTATGTATAAAGTGCTTCTTGCCATATTATTCTTACCTATATAATTAAAGTTAATTCTTAGGCTTCACCACTAAACGTGCAATTTCTGTATTTCCCATCCAGGTATGGAGAACTGATTAATTTATTGAAGAGGAAGAGCCATGTGTCATGCACTTGACACATTTGCAATAAATAATAAATTTAAAACATTTCAAAGTGTATGAATTTACTTCCCTTCAGTATTTAAGTACCTTATAAGGTGACTTCACAGTTTTTCAGCTCACCGTTACACTGTTGGGTGAAAGGGGGTGGGGGTGGGGGTGGGGGGGGGGGGGGGGCTTAAACTCATAAACCTTATCTCAAATCACTTTTTAACCAAAATAATTGAACCAGGCACCCCAAAACAAAACCTATCCTGAACACTCAAATCACAAACCTGGCGTATCTAGAACCTGGCGTATCGGTATGCTATAGATTATAGCATACTGGGAAGTCCCCCACTAATTGGACCCCCAAAATGGGATGTAAGTCTTAGGTTAAGAATAAATAGCTACTGCAATCGACTAGAACTCCTCTCTTCCTACCATTGGGTATAGGTCCCTAACCACTAATGGAATGCAATCTGATCCCTATGGTAAAAGGCCAGAGAGATGAAAACAGCATTTTGTGACAATTATATATATATATATGCTGTTTCCATCTCTCTGGTCTCTTACCATAGGGATCAGATTATAATCAATTATGTGTTAGGGACCCATACCCAATGGTAGGAAGAGAGGAGTTTTAGTCAATTGCAGCCTTATAGGACAAACAGCACCAATACAACAGCCGGCCGAGAGAAGCCAGTTCCCACTCACCTTTCGTCCAGGCATAACCTTCTGCCTACCATGTCCCAAACTCCTTTTTTCCTGGCACAGCCAGATTTGCTATGAGTTCACAAGCAACCAGGGCTACAAGTCGCCCCTAAGTTGTTAAAGGAAGGCATACTGGATCATCTAGTCCAACTGCAATAGTGCACACTTCAATATTGGATTGCCCAGTAGGTCTGATATTGACAATAAGTGCCAGTTTCTGTTTCTCTCACTAAATCTCTCGTTTCCTTTTCCAGATTTCACCTCCCAATGTAAAATCCCTTGCTAACCACTAGCAGGTGTGTTCCCCACATGAATTACATTTATTAATGAAGTAATCCTATGCTCAGTGACAGAGTAATTCATCCCTCCATTGTGATAGTTTATTGCAAGTGTGAGAACCTTTTATGTATGAATTTTTATCTGAGAAATCTATTTCCACAGACATTTTATCTTGTCCCTCGTGCTCTGACACCGATCATTCCTGCGAGAAGTTGGCTTAGAAGACAATTAATTCAACTGCTGCAAGCAAGCCCTACTTCTGAAACTGAGAGTCATAGCAGCATTACCAATGTGTCAAAAATTCTATTGCATTCTGAAAGCCAGTTAACTGTAAACTTGGTTGTAAGATACTTGTTGCACTTATTTTGCTGAATTGCATACCAGCTAGGAGTTATTCTACTTGTTTGAAATGTGTGATATATAAATAATTTAAGGTAATTACTGGCTTTCGTGGCAACCTTCGCTTTGTGTTAAATGCAATCACAAGGTAAGTTCTTTCTTTTGTTACACTTGTTTGTATATTTGGTTCTGAGGTAAGTGGCCCATAAGGCAATTTTTAAACCAATATTCATTCCAACTAGCCAATGCCTACCAAATATCTAACATTGTCTATCTTGCTACAGAATCTCGGTCTACTAGTGAAAATAGCAAGCACTAAAAACTAGACTGGGATGTGAAACGAACTTATGAATAGATTAATTGTCAATTAATTCTCACAAGGCATAATAAAAAATAAAGATCGAACAGAACCAAGGAAAAGAGGTTACAGGTCAGAGGTTAAAATCAATGTATACTGTAAGAGTGTGTTAGGTAGGGAAAGTGTTAAATGTGACTGTTTAAATTTAAAAGTTACAAATAGGAGACAGATTGGAAGGAGACAGCAGCAAAGTGGCTTTCATAGTCCCACCCGTGAACGTCCTTAAATCAGTCAGAGGGCAGAGTTATCAGGTTCAGAATTTACTTGCTACCTCTTCGGCTAACAATTATGCAAGACAAGGCACAACCCTGAATGGCCAATTCCAATCTGTCATTCATTGCATATGCAGACGAGCATTTTCCCATCCTTTTATGCACATACCTAACATAAATCTTGCACAAGTAAATTTGGAAAGTCCTTTATAAATTAATTTAAGGTAACAGGAATTTATAAAACACATTTCATATCTAACCTCTGAGAGCATAGTCTAGCTAATTTAGTTGAAAGTAATGAGTCACCCTTATACGATATACGCATCTCAGTCAGGAGAGAGAGAGAGAGAGAGAGAGAGAGAGAGAGAGAGAGGAGAGAGAGAGAGAGTCAACTTCTTATCTGTATGCTAGTTAACCAAAATTAATAAGATTACTTTGCAAAGCCATGGGAAGCAAATCAGATTTATAGTTACCAAGTAAATTCAATCCTGAGATTACCCAGTCTTCATCAGTGTATCTTTGCTTTTCTATTACTCATTCCACATGTAGTGCTGTTAATTTGTATGGACACTCATGTCAAAGCATTTGCATAATTCTTACAACAGGTGCTTGACCCATTTCTTACAAGAGAAAATGTGGTCAAAGATAAACCAAACCTCTGCAGCAAAGAATAATTTTGAGTGTATGTTAAAATAAACAGCAATTTATTGAACTGTCTTTGCTAGCTGAAGGACCTGTCCTAGCCATTCATGTATGGCACTGCACTCTTCAACCCTTCAAGTTGCTTATTTCAACATGTTTGTGTGTATTTAGCCTAAGAACTTGGAGATTTATAATAATATTGCAATGTAGTTAGATCAGAGATGCTTAGATTGGTGTTCCGGCAGCCTGATGATATGTCATGTACTAATAATGTGGAATTGTACTTTTAAAATTTGCCTAGGAATACACTGACACTGTAGCCAGAGACAGATGGTTAAATACCCGCAGACACCTAAGGTTAGTGTTAGGGAACTTAAATTAAGCAAGCTAGCAAAGCTCCTATCCCCATCCTAGCAGTTAGGTAGATAACATTAGTTAACTGCATTACATGGGCAAGACCCATTCAGGGAGGGAAGTAATGTAACCAAGATGAGCAACTACTCTTGGTATAGGCCTTCACGCCCGAAAGCGAGGGAATGCCTGCTTAAAAGGGGAGCCACAACAACATTTGCAGTTCTTATCTCTCTGGCCTCTTAACATAGGGGTAGGATTTCAATCCACTGGGGAGTTGGGACCCAGGGCCTATGGTACACAGAGTTTTTTGGTAGTGCCCTTGATGTTTGAGAGAAGGGCCTGATCAAAGAAAAACATGAGATTAGTACTGAGTGGGGTGGGTGGAATAGGCATGCACTATTCATTTTAGATATTCTTGTCCCAAGAACTATATTCCTGTAACCTCATTTTTGTTGATCTTCATTGTTTTTCAGGAATGCTGGCAATCCTCCTCTTAATCCCTCCCTCACTCCATCCAGGGCCTGGAGGCATATAGACGAATAAGAACCGTTCGAAAAATGGAAAGCAAAGTACGATCCAAAGAGTCCGCACTAAGCTCTTGAACAAGCAACACCTTTGCTCCTATATCCTATCCCTGGGTGTAATCCTTTGTTCTGGCACAGCCACACATGCTTTTAGGGTTACACGTGACCTGGGCTTCAAGTTGCCCCTAAGTTGTTAACAGAAGGCATATTGGATCAAGCTCAACTGCAGTAATACCCCTGCAATATTGGATTGCCCGAGACATGTTATCTTGTCCCTTATATTCTGCCACCACTAATTCCTGTGGGAAGTTGCCTTAGAAGATTATCAATTAATCCTTGCTACTAGCAACGCCTTGCTTTTGAGACTATGAGTCATAGCGATTATAAGCAAGAGCTTCAGGCTCCACATTGTGTTACAGTGTATAAAAATTCTATTGCATTTTGAAAGCCAGTTATTATAACTTTGTAAGATACTCGTTGCACTTGTTTGCTGGATTGAAACAGTCAGAAATCATTCTATTTTAGTGCTTAACTGTAAATGTGGTTGTATGGTAATTGTTCCACTTATGTTGCTGCATTGCATACCAGCCAGGATTTAGTCTACTTTTGTGAACTGTGTGAAATGAAAAAAATTAAAGTAATTTACTAGCTTCCTGATGACCTTCCCTTTGTATTAAATGTAATCAGACAGTAAGTTCTATCATTTGTTGCATTTGCCTTCATACTTGGTTCTGGGGATGTGGCCACTAAGGCAAACACTAAGTATTAATCATTCCATCTAGCCAATTCCCATTCAAAGTATGTAGCATATATAATATATATATATATATATATATATATATATATATAAATATATTATATAAAACATATATATATATATATTAATATATATATATATATATATATATATATTATATATATATGTGTGTGTGTGTGTATTATGTATATATCATAACATATATATATATATATATATATATATATATATATATAATATATATATATATATATATATATAATATATATATATATATATATATATATATATATATATATATTATAATGTTTATGATATATACATAATACACACACACATATATATATATATATATATATATATATATATATATATATATATATATATATAATATATATATATATATATATATATATATATATATATATATATATATATTGTTACATACTTTGTGGGAATTGGCTAGATGGAATGATTAATACTTTAGTATTTGCCTTAGTGGCCACCTCCCCAAAACCAAGTATGAAGGCAAATGCAACAAATGATAGAACTTACTGTCTATACATAATACAAAGGGAAGGTCATCAGGAAGCTAGTAAATTACTTTAATTTTTTTCATTTCACACAGTTCACAAAAGTAGACTAAATCCTGGCTGGTATGCAATGCAGCAACATAAGTGGAACAATTACCATACAACCACATTTACAGTTAAGCACTAAAATAGAATGATTTCTGACTGTTTCAATCCAGCAAACAAGTGCAACGAGTATCTTACAACAAAAGTTATAATAACTGGCTTTCAAAATGCAATAGAATTTTTATACACTGTAAACACAATGTGGAGCCTGAAGCTCTTGCTTATAATCGCTATGACTCATAGTCTCAAAAGCAAGGCTTGCTAGTAGCAAGGATTAATTGATAATCTTCTAAGGCAACTTCTCACAGGAATTAGTGGTGGCAGAATATAAGGGACAAGATAACATGTCTCGGACAATCCAATATTGCAGGGTATTACTGCAGTTGAGCTTGATCCAATATGCCTTCTGTTAACAACTTAGGGGTAACTTGAAGCCCAGGTCACGTGTGACCCTAAAAGCATGTGTGGCTTTTTTACTGTATATATATATATATATATATATATATATATATATATATATATATATATATATATATATATACGGTCGAAAGCGCCCTTTTTTAACCTTTTATTTATTTTTAAAACAGTCGCTCATATACATTACTGTGGCTTTTTGTTTATTATTTCCAGTCACAGTATAGTAATGCACCATAGATAATCTCAGCCACTGCCTAACAACCATGCAGTCCACTATTTTTAACATTAACAGTGATGAAGGTCCGAGGAGATATCGACAACTTGTGAAGAAATAAACGCAGTTATTCAAGACAGCTGTCTACGAGAACAAGTCATTCCAAAATCTTTTGGATAGGTTGGTGAAGTCTTTGGTATTCAGGAATAGTCTAGGGGCTGGAGGGAGGTCTGTGTGCATGAGAGAGGCAGAGTTACTCTTTATATTTGATAAGTATAGGGTCTTGGCTTAAAAAAAAACTTGGGTAGACTTCTGGGAAGGTGGGCATTCTCTTGTAATAGCCGTTTAAAAATTACACATTTGAATTAAATTTTCTGCACACTCGCGTCTGATGAAAATTGAGTTTTCCCTGTACCGCATACTCTTATTTATGTAGAATGATGGTCCCAGACATATATATTTTGGCTCCAGGAACTTAATTTATGTCACATTTTTGTGGTGATTTACGCTCTATGCCTACTGTTCTGTGTGAAGTTTCATATTTTTGCTGTAAGATGTCAAGTAATTTACACTTTAATTTGGAAACAAAGTCCCATTCTATCACATGGAAGTGTCATTGTAACCAAAGATCAGGGATCATGGACGACAAATGCCAATTTACAGATTTCTCAAAAACTTGCACAATTTTCTCTGAACATGATAGGCGTAGATTTAAAGCTTCAATTGTGGAAATTATGTTCCCACAAGGACTTTCTTCTTGAAGGCTATATTTTTTACACACGCAGCAAATTGTGTATTCATCTGGCAAAGGCAAAATGTACACACGCAGCAAACTGTATTCTTCTGGCAAAGGCTTGTGCCCAACAATAGGAAGTAGCAACTCATCATCCAGCACACGTCCAAATGATTTTGGGTCTGGCTTGTCAACAGCAGTTTCAAAAGCACAAAGCATTCCCTTAGTTGCAATGCATGCTCTGAGGATGTGAGCCTTGATCGCTTCCCTAGTTGGAGGCAAGTCATTGCTTCCCTTGCTGTGAAAACACAATGAGACAGCAACTCATTCATTGTCTGAACTGCTGTACCTTTCTTGAGAACTTGAACCAGGTATACCTCAGCTTTTGCCAAACTCTTAGACAATTTTGGCTTATGAATATAGTAGCCAAACTCAGCCAAAATTTGCTCTGGGTTTGCCTTGAGAGCGGGTGGTTTTGTTCCAACTTTGGTGGTATAGTCACTTCCAGTCAAATGATGAACTGCAGGTAACAGAGAACAGAATGAACCAAGCTGTACAGCCATAGCATGAATACGTAAGAACCTTGTTGAGTCACCAACACCACATCTGACGCACAATAGCTGGAGACCATTGGCTTGAAGGGTGGAGAAATTACTAAAAGGAAGATGATGACATCACTATCTGGTGAATGTACTACGACATGGCCAATGTTATACTTCAGGGAATTTGCAACATGCAGAGCAATTGTTTCATCAACTTCCTCCATGTGGTTTGAACTTTAATTTAGGTCGTGAAAAAGATTTTCTTATATAAAGGCTGGCCACTATCAATAATTTTGAATATCGTAACCCACAAGAAAAACCTGATACTTTGAAAGGGTCGATTCTTGTCTCTGAAATGAGTAAAAACAATATTTGTATTCCTTAGAGACACAAGAAAGCCTTAGAGCAGTTATCTAAGAATAATGATAACAAAATAATGAAAGCAGACAAAGGAGGGTCCATCGTTGTCATTGATAAAATTAATTACAATATTAAAGCATTAAGATAACTAAATGACAGTAATACTTATATTAGGTTGAATAAAGTGTCTTCTGTCAATGCAATACAAAATTCATTCAACAAAAACGTTGAGATATTGCAACTAGAATTTCATCTGAAGAGTTGCGTAAGATAATACTGAGCAAGATCTCAGGCAAAACTCCTAACCTTCCTTACTTCTACGGGATCCCTCAAGCACTTAGAGTGGATATCCTTTACGAACCATTGTAGCTACGTGCGGTGCCCCCAAAGTCCATGTTGGCTGAAGGCTTGCCAAGCACTTGCCCCCCTTAGGTAGGCACGATATACTCTGCACATATCAGACAGAGGGATGATTTCATTCAGAGACTTAAGGGCGTTCGATGTCTTTTCTGGGAAAATATGTAGTCTAGATGTTACTTCTTTATTTACTAACGTCCCTCTTGGTTATGTGATTGAAAAATTACGTGATAAGTTTGATATTGACCCAAGTTTATGCCCATTCCCCATCGAATTAATTCTAGACCTCATTAAACTGTGCGTAAAGTCAACTGTTTTCATTTTTGGCTCATATCTGCAAAGAGTTCGTGGAGGAGAATATTCTGAGTTCCTGTCAGTCTCCTTTTACAGTCTCCTTTGGGTCCGCTATATGGACGTTGTTATTTTCATTCTTTTTAGACATGATGATAATGCATTCAATGAACTAGTAGAATTTAACAATGATGACAATGCACACTCAATGAACTAGTAGAATTTAACAATGACGACAATGCACTCAATGAACTAGTAGAATTTAACAGTCAAATACAACATATCAAGTTCAGTCATGAAAAGGAATCGAGCAAATGACCTTTTTTGGAAGTCTTCGTGTTTCACAATCCAGACAATCAAAGAAGTTTGAATTATCGGTTTTACAGAAAAGACCGACTAACGTAGTATTATATGTTCGTTTTTATTCCTACCATAGCATTCAGAGAAAGAAAAATATCATTGTTAACATGACAGTCAGGGCTCTTGAAGTTTGTGACCCACAATATTTAGATGATGAAATTGCCCATATAATTAGCCCCTTCCGCACGAGGGGCAAAGACACGACGGGCACTCTAATTTGCCGGCAATTCTCTCGCTTTTCAACAGTTACCAGATCTAATAGTCCAAAGGAGCAGTAGTCACAGGCAGGCGAACCTATGACTTGGACCACACTCGTGATCGCCATCCACTCGCAAAATTGGTAACAGTGTCAGCCCGCCGTGCATTGCCCCTCGTGTGGAAGGGGCTTAGAAATACTTTCAGTAAGTTGAGTTACCCTGACCATTTTATTGAAGATGCTTCTTCGTCTAAGGCTAAGAAAAGGTTTCGCAACCCATCGTACAAGTACGTAGACTGACCACAAGAGATACATGGCGCTTCCATATCATGCATAGTCAAAATCAACAGTTCAATTAATCATTAGCAAAGATAGTGTTAAAGTATTTGTCTATACATATAAAAAATCAATCAAATCCAAATTCAATATGAATGATAGCCGCAGAATTGGTAGTGATAGTAACAACCAGAGAGGAGGAAGAGGAGGAGGAGGGAGGATGGAGGAGGAGGAGGAAGGAGGGATATATTCTTTAAAATGCAGGCTCTGTGAATTATTTCATTTTGGGGAGACAGGTAGAGGAAGGGACTAGGATTACGAGAACATAAAAAAGCGGTTTGAGGGACTGCACGCTAAGCATCGCTATTGCTAAACATTGTTGGGAGAATAATCACGTCATGGATTGGAAGGGAACTAAAATTATATACAGAAATAATCAAGTAGGCCATAGAAGAGTAGAGTGGAGGGGACTTTGATAAATATTTGTAACATATTAGATGGCAATAGCGTCTTTTAGAACGGGGCAACGGGGGACGACAAGACCTAGCCCTTGTCATTCCATAAATGTAAATTTGGAGCAGTTTTTCGAGGCCCCTTAATACTGTCTCTGCTTCATCCCTCCCCCCCACAGGTTGTCGAAGTGGGCCAGGTGTCGCAGAAACAACAAGAGGCACCGATGCTGAAAGTCGTTCACCACCCACGAACCACCTATTCATCAGTAACGGGCGCCGTACGATCGAGAGAGAGAGAGAGAGAGCCGTTACGATCATTCTATATACTTTGGTTAAGATAACAACGTCTGCAACGTCTGGCTCACTGATACGGGGAAACAGCAATTAAATAACCACAATTCCTTAATTCATGCCGAAAGATTGTTCGTTGGGTTCCTGGACCGTTAAAGGTCTAAGGCACTGGGACCTGCGAGGTCATTCAGCGCTGAAACAGAAATTAATAGTCGAAAGGTTTGAAAGGTGCGACAGGAGGAAAACCTCAAAGCAGTTGCACTACGAAACAATTGTCAGGAGAGGGTGGACAGTAAGACAGAAGAAAGAGAAGCAAGAACTGCTCTGACAGGGCTACCCACCACCCCCTACGGAGTCTTCTATGAAAATCGTGTATTTTTTATTCGTTTGTTAAGAAAATATACATTTAAATTTCTTGTAATTTGTAATATTGTATATACATCATAATACATTTACAGAAATAAAATTAGCAATTAAAGTACAATAACTATATTACAAACATATTGACTCATGAATACTTTTTGAACAGAAGTTTTAAAATCCTATTTTATTTACATTGGAAGTATTGACCATTCTACTTTATATCCATTTAAGTCATTGCGGGTCAGTACTCGTAAATCCTAAGTATCTTCCCATCCATATCCCTGCTATAAAATCAGATATTAGGACCATCGCCGTATTTTCATCCTTATTTTTAGTGCATTTTCACTCAGTTGGCTGAGGAGGACCGTTGTGCAAATGGTCGAAAGCTCCCTGTTTTTTTTAACTTTTTGTTGTATTTTGAAAGATGCATCGTTCATATACATCATCGTGGCTTTTTATTTTTTGAGAGTTGTTGAATCGAAATTCAACGCTGAGACTGTGGCAGAGAGAGAGAGAGAGAGAGAGAGAGAGAGAGATTTCTAAGACTCAGTTCTATTAACAACGCCATTAATACTTAGAAAGCCTAAGCTATCACTAAATCCCCTATCCCGCTAATGACAAACATAATTCTCACTACCACCACAGGCATTGTTAAAGAGATAGTAGTTGCTTGTCTGAAGCTTTTAAGAAAAATACCCGGGAGAATTCCATGTTTTCATAAATTCGTCTAACGGAAAGGGTCTTTTAGATTTAAATGGAAACTCAGCTATTCCTTTGCGATTCATTTTCTTAATAATGATGTCTCAATAAAGGAGGGACACTGAATATGTAAAACTACCTGTCGAAAGCGGAAAACGATCAAAATACTATGTTATCCACATGAAGTATCATTATGCTTACCAGCGCAGTAAGGTTCGAAGTTCTTTCAAAATCTGTAATTAGCATCAATTTAACCTTCCGAATTGAGTATCATATATAGTTTTTTTTTTTTTTTTTTTTTTTTTTTTTTTTTTTTTTTTTTTTTTTGAGTTTTTTTTTTTTTTTTTTTTTTTTTTTTTTTTTTTTTTTTGAAGAACGTCACCCTGCTCCAACAGCTTGGCCAAATGGTCCTTGCCGAGTTCTGGCCCACTACCCGACATGGATTTTCAGATATTTTTCTAAATAAAGTCCATTGGCTTATCAAGCCGTTTTATCTTGGCCCTCCGGTGATTAGGATTAGCCAATTGAGCTCGCAATGAATCGTCTGTTGGTTGTCCCTAGTCGGCTGGTCCACACCAGGACTTACTAATAGGTCGGCAAACAATGACGTGCAGGGGCTAAAAGCAGGCAGGACCCCTACTGACTTGTCGATACAACAGAACATTATTTTGATCATCTTTGCATTAACTGTTTCAGTTTTGTATCAACTTTAGTCTTTTAATGGTAGTCTACCAGTAACCTGATTATTTATCAGTGCAAGTTTTTTTAAGAAAAAAAAATACAGCTTCACATGTCACAAATGTAAGTCAGTTTTTATATAGAAAGGGAGGGTAAGAACTATATTTCTATTGCGTTAGACAATATCTTGACGTAAACTGTACAGAAGATCACTCAAAATACCTCAGACATTCACTAAATGAAAGGAAATTTATTTTCAATTAGCACACATTATATATATATATATATATACTATATATAATATATATATATATAATATATATAGATATAATAATATATTATATTTATATTCTAATATATATATATAATATATATATATATATATATATATATATATATATATATATATATATGACTGGTAAAAGTGTTCTGTAACAACAGAATTCCATCTAATAAAAGGAGCCCATAAAAATTAAACGCATTAGTGCCCAGCATCAAATTTAAAGTTGAATGGGAAACAGACAACAAAAATTCCTTTTCTTGATGTTTTAATAATCAGAGACACGACAGAATACAAATTCTTTACCATATACAGAAAACCAACGTTCTCACTTTCATATATTCACTACTTTAGCTATCATGACAATACTATCAAGATAGGTCTAGCCAGCAACCTATTCCTAAGAGCCTTACGAATTTGTTCCCCAGATTTCCTGGAAAAAGAATTTGAACTAATTCGCAAGCAACTTTCATCTTTAAAGTATCCTGACCATAATAATTGAGAAAGCAATTCAAAAAGCAAACGTAATTTTCTACCGACCCCCTAAAGACAAGACCAGAACACACCCAACAATAAAATAAAAATTCCCCACCTGGAGACGATTAAGAGAGTAACTCACACCCTTGGGAAATCCAACCCTTTTGCATTTACCTACCCAAATACCTTAGCCAAATCCCTGATTAACGTCCAACAAAAGACATCGCCCAAAGACTCTGGGGTATATGAGATCCCATGCCAGGACTGTGACCAATCTTACATCGGATTTACAGGTAAATCACTTCCCCAAAGATTAATACAACACAAACGGTCAGTTAGGTATGGACAACAGAACTCGGCTATTTTCAATCATATAAATGAACATAACCATAGAATAAACTGGAATATGTCACGTGTAATTTATAGCAGCAACTGCCGGTACAAGAGTCAAATGATGGAATCGGCCTTAATAAAAGAGAAGCAGGTAATGAACATCTCAAAAGGGAATTGGACATCAGACATCGTCGACGCAGTGTTCATTCAACCAACGCTTAAGAAGATTAAAGGAAGATTATCAGCGGGGGTGACCTAAATTGGCTTACTTGTGGACGAATCTCTTGGTATAAATACCACCTTTTCTGTAAACTTTTCTCATTCATATACCTGAATAGAGAGACAGCAGTCTCTGAAATATAGTACTTTTCTCTCACATTTTGGTGTTTTTATGGGCTCCTTTTATTAGATATATATATATATATATATACAATATTGGGTCGTGGTCCACATGAGCCTTCAGCGCCTGAAAACTTGACGATCGAGCCGCATAAGAGCGAGGGCTCGTGCTAGCATACGTAAATTTAATCAAAACTTGGTTTGCTAAATATCTTAAGTATTTTAACCAAATCATTACGTTTGGAAGGGACGGATTCACTTTGACAGGCAAAATGAAATGATAATGAAGGGACATCGAATATGCAGAATACTATTTGTCAAATTTAAAATATCAAAATAACATACATATGAAGTATTATTTTACTTCCAAAAGTCGAAATTCTCTTAACTCATGAAAATCAACGCAATAATATTCAAAGTTCTTTCTAAATCTGTAATTAGCATTAATTTAACCTTACGAATTGATCATATCATATATAGCTTTTTGATGAATGGCATCTGCTCAAACAGCATAGAATGGTCTTTTCCCTAGTTTTGGCCCAGTACCGGATGTGGATTTTCAGGATTATTTCTAAAAAATAAAAGAAGGCCATTAAGCCTATCCATCTTAGGTTGAGATAATTTATGAATCGTGTCTGTCAGTAGTCCCTAGTCGGCTACTATGAGATTCAGGGCCTGTGTAACACGGTTTTTTCGCAAGCCTAACTTTTTATCTATGCATTTCATAAATATAACGCTTATTCAGAATACATATTATATCAACACATAAATTTTGAGTGTATTCTGCACTACGTAGGTTGAATAAATTTGGTACTTATAATGTAAAAGTGACCTTTTTTTGAAGACGGGCGGCCAACTTACTCAGGGGCCGAATGGACG
>NC_087213.1:30118842-30222435 GCF_015104395.2 Macrobrachium nipponense
CGTCCATTCGGCCCCTAGTTGCAACTCCTTTCATTCCTCGTACTGGTACCTCTGTTCGTATTCTTTCTTTAATCTGACTCTCCACCCTCTCTAACACTTGTCTCATAGTGTAACTGCGCTTCGCGGTTTTCCTCCTGTTACACCTTGCAAGCCTTCTTACTGTCAATTTCCCTTTCAGCGCTGAATGATCTCATAGGTCCCAGCGCTTGGCCTTTGGCGTAAATTCTATATTCTATTCATAGGATCTAGGGTACCATTAAAATATGAAATCTGTTGCTATGGCATGGAAACTTTTTCAGAAAGTTTTTTTTTTTTTTTTTTCAAGACAATTTTCAAGACAAGATAGTTCTTACCACTTCGTTCTGCATGTCAAAGTGAACCCGTCCCTTTCAGCCATAAGGACTTGGTTAGGACACCTGAGATACCTTTTTGATTAAGCTCGAGTATTATGCGGCTCGGTGTTATGCGGCTCGCGTGGTCAAGTTTTCATTAGTGTATAAGGCTGGTGTGGACTAGCCGACTAAGGACTACTGTCAGAGACGATTCATAAATTATCTTAACCTAAGATGGATAGGCTTAATAATAAGCTTGGCTAATGGCCTGTCTTTGTTTTTTTTAGAAATAATCCTGAAAATCCACATCCGGTACTGGGCCAGAACTAGGGAAAAGACCATTCTATGCTGTTTGAGCAGATGCCATTCATCAAAAAACTATTTATGATATAATCAATTCGGAAGGTTAAATTAATGCTAATTACAGATTTTGAAAGAACTTTGAATATTACTGCGCTGATTTTCATAAGCTAAGAGAATTCGACTTTTAGAAACAAAATAATACTTCATATGTATGTTATTTTGATATTTTAAATTTGACTAATAGTTCTGCATATTCGATGTCCCTTCATTATCATTTCATTTTGCCTGTCAAAGTGAATCCGTCCCTTCCAAACGTAATGATTTGGTCAGAATACTTAAGATATTTAGCAAAACAAGTTTTGATTAAATTTACGTATGCTAGCACGAGCCCTCGCTCTTATGCGGCTCGAGTCGTCAAGTTTTCAGGCGCTGAAGGCTCATGTGGACCACGACCCAATATTGTGTATATATAATATTATTATATAATTATTATAATATTATATATATAAGTATATATATATAATTATATCATATATATATTATATTATGTTATATTATATTTATATATTATATACCTATATATACACACATATATATATATATATATATATATATATATATATATATATATATTTATATATATATATATTATATATATTACATATAATATATTATATATATATATAGATATATATATATATATATACAATATATATATATTATATATATATTTATATATATATATACACACACATAGATTATATATTATATATCTATATATATTATATATATTTTTAGCCAAAATTTAATTTGTATAAACATCTTTATATATTATATAGTATATATATATATAATATATATATATATATATATATTATTTATCTATATATATATATATATATATATTATATATACATTGTGTGTGCTAATTGAAGATAAATTTCCTTTCATTTAGTGAATATCTGAGGTATTTTGAGTGATCTTCTTTACAGTATACGTCAAGATATTGTCTAACACACAAATATAGTTCTTACCCTCGCTTTCTATATAAGAATTGACTTACATTTGTTACATGTGAAGCTGTATTTTTTTCTTAAAAAAACTTGCACTGATAAATAATCAGGTTACTGGCAGACTACCATTAAAAGACTAAAGTTGATGCAAAACTGAAACAGTTAATGCTTTTAGCCCGTGTCACGTCATTGTCTGACCGACCTGTCTTAGTAAGTCCTGGTGTGGACCAGCCGACTAGTGACAACCAACAGACGATTCAAATCGCGAGCTCAATTGCCTAATCTTAATTACCGGAGGGCCAAGATATAGAGAGGCTTAATAAGCCTGGCTAAAGGCCTTTATTTAGAAATATCTGAAAATCCATGTCGGGTAGTGGGCCAGAACTCGGGAAGGACCAGTCCAAGCTGTTGGAGCAGTTGACGTTCTTCAAAAAAACTGTATATGATACTGAATTCGGAAGGTTAAATTGATGCTAATTACAGATTTTGAAAGAACTTCGAATCTTACTGCGCTGGTAAGCATAATGATATTTCATGTGGATAACACAGTATTTTGATCTCTTTCCGCTTTCGACAGGTAGTTTTACATATTCAGTGTCCCTCCTTTATTGAGACATCATTATTAAGAAAATGAATCGCAAAGGAATAGCTGAGTTTCCATTTAAATCTAAAAGACCCTTGCCGTTAAACGAATTAATGAAAACATGGCATTCTCCCGGGATTTTTTCTTAAAAGCTTCAGACAAGCAACTGCTATCTCTTTAACAATGCCTGTGGTGGTTAGTGAGATTTATGTTTGTCATTAGCGGGATAGGGGATTTAGTGATAGCTTAGGCTTTCTAAGTATTAATGGCGTTGTTAAGAGAAGTGAGTCTTAGAAATCTCTCTCTCTCTCTCTCTCTCTCTCTCTCTCTCTCTCTCTCTCTCTCTCTCTCTCTGCCGCAGTCTCAGCGTTGATATTCGATTCAACAACTCTCTCAAAACATAAAAAGCCACGATAGTGTATGTATATGAACGACGCATCTTTCAAAATACAAAAAAAAGTTAAAAAAAAAAAAAAACCGGAGCTTTCGACCATTTGCACAACGGTCCTCCTCAGCCAACCGAGTGAAAATGCAGACTCAAACAAAGGATGGAAATACGGCAATGGTCCTAATATCTGATTTTATAGCAGGGTTATTGATGGGAAGATACTTAGGATTTACGAGAACTGACCCGCAATGACTTGAATGGATACAAAGTAGAATGGTCAATACTTCCAATGTAAATAAAATAGGATTTAAAACTTCCGTTCACAAAGTATTCATGAGTCAATATGTTTGTAATATAGTTATTGTACTTTAATTGCTAATTTTATTTCTGTAAATGTATTATGATGTATATACAATATTACAAATTACAAAAAATTTATATTTATATTTTCTTAATAAACGAATAAAAAATACACGATTTTCGTAGAAGACTCCGTAGGGGGTGGTGGGTAGCCCTGTCAGTGCAGTTCTTGCTTCTCTTTCGTCTGTCTTACTGTCCACCCTCTCCTGACAATTGTTTCGTAGTGCATCTGCTTTGAGGTTTTCCTCCTGTCGCACCTTTCAAACCTTTCGACTATCAATTTCCGTTTCAGCGCTGAATGACCTCGCAGGTCCCAGTGCCTTAGATCTTTAACGGTCCAGGAACCCAACGAACAATCTTTCGGCATGTTTTAAGGAATTGCGGTTATTTAATTGCTGTTTCCCCGTATCAGTGAGCCAGACGTTGCAGACGTTGTTGTCTTAACCAAAGTATATAGAATGATCGTAACGGCTCTCTCTCTCTCTCTCTCTCTCTCTCTCTTTCGATCGTACGGCGCCCGTTACTGATGAGTAGGTGATTCGTGGGTGGTGAACGACTTTCAGCGTCGGTGCCTCTTGTTGCTCCTGCGACACCTGCCCCACTTCGACAACCTGTGGGGGGAGGGATGAAGCAGAGACAGTATTAAGGGCCTCGAAAAACTGCTCCAAATTTAAATTTATGGAATGACAGCCTAGTCTGTCTGTCCCCCTTCGTAAAGACGCTATTGCCATCTACTATGTTACAAATATTTATCAAAGTCCCCTCCACTACTCTTCTATGGCCTACTTGATTATTTCTGTATATAATTTTAGTTCCCTTCCAATCCATGACGTGATTAGTCTCCCAACAATGTTTAGCAATAGCGCTGCTTAGCGTGTAGTCCCTAACCGCTTTTTTATGTTCTTGTAATCCTAAGTCCCTCCCTCTACCTGTCTCCCCAAAATGAAATAATTTACAGAGCTTGCATTTTGAAGAATATGCTCCTCCTCTTCCTCCTCCTCCTCTCTTGTTACTATCACTACCAATTCTGCGGCTATCATTCATATTGAATTTGGATTTGATTGATTTTTTATATGTATAGACAAATACTTTAACACCATCTTTGCTAATGATTAACCGAACTCCTGATTTTCACTATGCATGATATGGAAGCGCTATCTATCTCTTGTAGTCAGTCTACGTAGTACGATGGGTTGCGAAACCTTTTCTTAGCCTTAGACGAAGAAGCATCTTCAATAAAATGGTCGGGTAACTCAACTTACTGAAAGTATTTCTAAGCCCCTTCCACACGAGGGGCAAATGCACGGCGGGCAGACACTGTTACCAATCTTGCGAGTAGATGGCGATCACGAGTGTGGTCCAAGTCATAGGTTCGCCTGCCTGTGACTACTGCCTCCCTTGGACTATTAGATCTGGTAACACTGTTGAAAAGCGAGAGAATTGTCGGCAAATTAGAGTGCCCGTCGTGTCTTTGCCCCTCGTGTGGAAGGGGCTAATTATATGGGCAATTTCATCATCTAAATATTGTGGGTCACAAACTTTAAGAGCTCTGACTGTCATGTTAACAATGATATTTTTCTTTCTCTGAATGCTATGATAGGAATAAAAATGAACATATAATACTACGTTAGTCGGCTTTCTGTAAACCGAGAATTCAAATTTCTTTGTGTCTGGATTATGAAACACTAAGACTTCCAAAAAAGGTCATTTGCTCTGATTCCTTTTCATGACTGAACTTGATATGTTCTATTTGACTGTTAAATTCTACTAGTTCATTGAGTGCATTGTCGTCATTGTTAAATTCTACTAGCTCATTGAGTGTGCATTGTCATCATTGTTAAATTCTACTAGTTCATTGAATGCATTATCATCATGTCTAAAAAGAATGAAAATAACAACGTCCATATAGCGGACCCAAAGGAGACTGTAAAAGGAGACTGACAGCAACTCGGAATATTCTCCTCCACTAACTCTTTGCAGATATGAGCCAAAAATGAAAACAGTTGACTCTACGTACAGTTTAATGAGGTCTAGAATTAATTCGATGGGGAATGGGCATAAACTTGGGTCAATATCAAACTTATCACGTAATTTTTCAATCACATAACCAAGAGAGACGTTAGTAAATAAAGAAGTAACATCTAGACTATACATTTTCCCAGAAAAGATATCGAACGCCCTTAAGTCTCTGAATGAAATCATCCCTCTGTCTGATATGTGCAGAGAATATCGTGCCTACCTAAGGGGGCAAGTTGCTTGGCAAGCCTTCACCCAACATAGACTTGGGGGGCACCGCACGTAGCTACAATGGTTCGTAAAGGATATCCAGTTTTAAGTGCTTGAGGGATCCCGTAGAAGTACGGAAGGTTAGGAGTTTTGCCTGAGATCTTGCTCAGTATTATCTTACGCAACTCTTCAGATGAAACTCTAGTTGCAATATCTCAACGTTTTTGTTGAAGGAATTTTGTATTGCATTGACAGAAGACACTTTATTCAACCTAATATAAGTATTAATGTCATTTAGTTATCTTAATGCTTTAATATTGTAATTAATTTTATCTATGACAACGATGGACCCTTTTTGTCTGCTTTCATTATTTTGATATCATTATTGTTCGATAACTGCTCTAAGGCTTTCTTGTGTCTCTAAGGAATACAAATATTGTTTTTACTCATTTCAGAGACAAGAATCGACCCTTTCAAAGTATCAGGTTTTTCTTGTGGGTTACGATATTCAAAATTATTGATAGTGGCCAGCCTTTATATAAGAAAAACTTTATCACGACCTAAATTAAAGTTCAAACCACATGGAGGACGTTGATGAAACAATTGCCCTGCATGTTGCAAATTCCCTGAAGTATAACATTGGCCATGTCGTAGTACATTCACCAGATAGTGGTGTCATCATCTTCCTTTTCTCCACCCTTCAAGCCAATGGTCTCCTGCTATTGTGCGTCAGATGTGGTTTTGGTGACTCAACAAGGTTCTTAAGTATTCATGCTATGGCTGTACAGCTTGGTTCATTCTGTTCTCTGTTACCTGCAGTTCATCATTTGACGGGAAGTGACTATACCACCAAAGTTGGAACAAAACCAGCCACTCTCAAGGCAAACCCAGAGCAAATTTTGGCTGAGTTTTGCTACTATATTCATAAGCCAAAATTGTCTGAGAGTTTGGCAAAAGCTGAGGCATATCTGGTTCAAGCTCTCAAGAAAGGTACAGCAGTTCAGACAATGAATGAGTTGCTGTCTCATTGTGTTTTCACAGCAAGGGAAACAATGACTTGCCTCCAACAAGTGAAGCGATCAAGGCTCACATCCTCAGAGCATGCATTGCAACTAAGGGAATGCTTTGTGCTTTTGAAACTGCTATTGACAAGCCAGACCCAAAATCATTTGGACGTGTGCTGAATGATGAGTTGCTACTTCCTATTGTTGGGCACAAGCTTTTGCCAGAAGAATACAGTTTGCTGCGTGTGTACATTTTGCCGTTGCCAGATGAATACACAATTTGCTGCATGTATAAAAAAAATGTACAAGGGCTTCCTGTTCCTGGAAATATAAAGGCGTCCTTTGCACTAGATTTTGTGACTGTAGCCTTCAAGAGGAAAGTCCTTGTGGGAACATAATTTCCACAATTGAAGCTTTAAATCTACGCCTATCATGTTCAGAGAAAATTGTGCAAGTTTTTGAGAAATCTGTAAATTGGCATTTGTCGTCCATGATCCCTGATCTTTGGTTACAATGACACTTCCATGTGATAGAATGGGACTTTGTTTCCAAATTAAAGTGTAAATTACTTGACATCTTACAGCAAAAATATGAAACTTCACACAGAACAGTAAGCACAGAGCGTAAATCACCACAAAAATGTGACATAAATTAATTTCCTGGAGCCAAAATATATTTGTCTAGACACTGGGACCATCATTCAAGGTAAATAAGAGCATGCGGACAGGAAAACTCAATTTTCATCAGACGCGAGTGTGCAGAAAATTTAATTCAAATGTGTAATTTTTAAACGGCTAGTACAAGAGATGCCCACCTTCCCAGAAGTCTACCCAAGTTTTTTTTTTTTTTTTTTTTTTTTTTAAGCCAAGACCCTATACTTATTGAATATAAAGAGTAACTCTGCCTCTCTCATGCCACAGACCTCCCTCCAGCCCCTAGACTATTCCTGAATACCCAAAGACTTCACCAACCTATCAAAAGATTTTGGAATGACTTGTTCTCGTAGCTGCGTTTATTTCTCACAAGTTGTCGATATCTCCTCGGACCTTCATCACTGTTAAATGTTAAAAATAGTGGACTGCATGGTTGTAGGCAGTGGCTGAGATTATCTATGGTGCATTACTACTGTGACTGGAAATAATAAACAAAAAGCCACAGTAATGTATATGAGCGACTGTTTTAAAAATAAATAAAAGGTTAAAAAAGGGCGCTTTCGACCGTATATATATATATATATATATATATATATATTATATATATATATATATATATATATTATAATGTTTATGATATATCACATAATATACACACACATGTATATATTATATATATAAATATATATATATATATATATATATATATATATATATATATATATGTTTAGATATACATAATACAACACACACATATATATATTAATATATATAGATATATATATATATATATCATATATAATATAAATAACTATATATATATAAATATATGATATATATATAATATATATATATATATATACATATATATATGTTTTATATCATATATATATATATATATATATATATATATATATATATATATATATATATATATATATATATATATATTTATATTGTTACATACTTTGTGGGAATTGGCTAGATTGAGTGATTAATACTTTAGTGTTATCCTTAGTGGCCACATCCCCAGAACCAAGTATGAAAGCAAATGTAACAAATGATAGAACTTACTGTTTGATTACATTTAATACAAAGGGAAGGTCATCAGGAAGCTAGTAAATTACTTTAATTTTTTTCATTTCACACAGTTCACACAGGTAGACTAAATCCTGGCTGGTATGCAATGCAGCAACATAAGTGCAACAATTACCTTACAACCACATTCACAGCTAAGTACTAAAATAGAATGATTTCTGACTGTTTCAATCCAGCAAACAAGTGCAACGAGTATCTTACAACAAAGTTATAATAACTGGCTTTCAAAATGCAATAGAATTTTTACACATTGTAACACAATGTGGAGCCTGAAGCTCTTGCTTATAATTGCTATGACTCTTAGTCTCAAAAGCAAGGCTTGCTTGTAGCAAGGATGAATTGTTAATCTTCTAAGGCAACTTCTCACAGGAATTAGTGGTGGCAGAATATAAGGGACAAGATGACACGTCTCGGGGAATCCAATATTGCAGGGGTACTACTGCAGTTGAGCTTGATCCAATATGCCTTCTGTTAACAACTGGGCAACTTGAAGCCCAGGTCATGTGTAACCCTAAAAGCATGTGTGGCTGTGCCAGAACAAAAGATTACACTCAGGGATAGGATATAGGAGCAAAGGTGTTGCTTGTTCAAGAGCTTTGTGCGGACTCTTGGGATCGTACTTTGCTTTCCATTTTTCGAACGGTTCTTATTCGTCTATATGCCTCCAGGCCCTGGATGGAGTGAGGGAGGGATTAAGAAGAGGATTGCCAGCATTCCTGAAAAACAATGAAGATGAACAAAAATGAGGTCACAGGAATATAGTTCTTGGGACAAGAATATCTAAAATGAATATTGGCATGCCTATTCCACCCAACCCCTCAGTACTAATCTTATGTTTTTCTTTGATCAGGCCCTTCTCTCAAACATCAAGGGCACTACCAAAAAACTCTGTGTACCATAGGCCCTGGGTCCCAACTTCCTAGTGGATTGAAATCCTACCCTTATGTTAAGAGGCCAGAGAGATAAGAGCAGCAAATATTGTTGCGGCTCCCCTTTTAAGCAGGCATTCCTTCGCTTTCGGGCGTGAAGGCCTATACCAAGAGTAGTTGCTCATCTTGGTTACATTACTTCCCTCCCTGAATGGGTCTTGCCCATGTAATGCAGTTAACTAAAGTTGTCTACCTAACTGCTAGGATGGGGATAGGAGCTTTGCTAGCTTGCTTAATTTAAGTTCCCTAACACTAACCTTAGGTGTCTGCGGGTATTTAACCATCTGTCTCTGGCTACATTGTCAGTGTATTCCTAGGCAAATTTTAAAAGTACAATTCCACATTATTAGTACATGACATATCATCAGGCTGCCGGAACACCAATCTAAGCATCTCTGATCTAACTACATTGCAATATTATTATAAATCTCAAAGTTCTTAGGCTAGGATACACACAAACATGTTGAAATAAGCAACTTGAAGGGTTGAAGAGTGCAATGCCATACATGAATGGCTAGGACAGGTCCTTCAGCTAGCAAAGACAGTTCAATAAATTGCTGTTTATTTTAACGTACACTCAAAATTATTTTTTGTTGCAGAGGTTTGGTTTATCTTTGACCACATTTTCTCTTGTAAGAAATGGGTCAAGCACCTGGTCAGCTGCCTAAAGCGCACAATGGAAAAGTTGTAAGAATTATGCAAATGCTTTGACATGAGTGTGCATACAAATTAACAGCACTACATGTGGAATGAGTAAAAGAAAAGCAAAGATACACTGATGAAGACTGGGTAATCTCAGGGATTGAATTTACTTGGTAACCATAAATTTGATTTGCTTCCCATGGCTTTGCAAAGTAATCTTATCAATTTTGGTTAACTAGCATACAGATAAGAAAGTTCTGACCCCTCTCTCCTGGTCTCTCCTCTCTTCTCTTCGTCTCTCTCTGCTCTCCGTGGAACTGAGAATGCGTATGATCGTTCAAAGGTCAGGGTGACTCATTACTTTCAACTAAATTAGCTAGACTCTGCTCTCAGAGGTTAATATGAAATGTGTGTTCTAATTCCCGTTACCTTAAATTAATTTATAAAGGACTTTCAATTTACTGTGCAAGATTTATGTTAGGTATGTGCATAAAAGGATGGGAATATGCTAGTCTGCATATGCAATGAATGACAGTGATTGGAATTGGCCATTCAGGGTTGTGCCTTTGTCTTGCATACTTGTTAGCCGAAGAGGTAGTAAGTAAATTCTGAACCTGATAACTCTGCCCTCTGACTGATTTAAGGACGTTCATGGGTGGGATTATGAAAGCCACTTTGCTGCTGCCTCCTTCCAATCTGTCTCCTATTTGAAACTTTTAAATTTAAACAGTCACATTTAACACTTTCCCTACCTAACACACTCTTACAGTATACATTGATTTTAACCTCTGACCTGTCACCTCTTTTCCTTGGTTCTGTCCGATCTTTATTTTTTTATTATGCCTTGTGAGAATTAATTGATAATTAATCTATTCATAAGTTCGTTTCACATCCCAGTCTAGTTTTTAGTGCTTGCTATTTTCACTAGTAGACCGAGATTCTGTAGCAAGATAGACAATGTTACATATTTGGTAGGCATTGGCTAGTTGGAATGAATATTGGTTTAGAAATTGCCTTATGGGCCACTTACCTCAGAAACAAATATACAAGCAAGTGTAACAAAAGAAAGAACTTACCTTGTGATTGCATTTAACACATTTCAAACAAGTAGAATAACTTCTAGCTGGTATGCAATCCAGCAAAATAAGTGCAACAAGTATCTTACAACCAAGTTTACAGTTAACTGGCTTTCAGAATGCAATAGAATTTTTGACACATTTTTAATGCTGCTATGACTCTCAGTTTCAGAAGTAGGGCTTGCTTGCAACAGTTGAATTAATTGTCTTTTAAGCCAACTTCCTGCAGGAATGATCGGTGTCAGAGCAAGAGGGACAAGATAACATGTCTGTGGAAATAGATTTCTCAGTTAAAAATTCATACATAAAAGGTTCTCACACTTGCAATAAACTATCACAATGGAGGGATGAATTACTCTGTCACTGAGCATAGGATTACTTCAGGTAATAAAAGTAATTCATGGGGGGGGGGGTTTTTTTGGGGAACAACACCTGCTAGTGGTTAGCAAGGGATTTTACATTGGGAGGTGAAATCTGGAAAAGGAAACGAGAGATTTAGTGAGAGAAACAGAAACTGGCACTTAATTATTAATTTCAGCGTACTGGGCAATCCAATATTGAAGTGTGCACTATTGCAGTTGGACTAGATGATCCAGTATGCCTTCCTTTAACAACTTAGGGGCGACTTGTAGCCCTGGTTGCTTGTGACCTCATAGCAAGTCTTGCTGTGCCAGGAAAAAAGGAGTTTGGGACGTGGTAGGCAGAAGGTTATGCCTGGACGAAAGGTGAGCGGGAACTGGCTTCTCTCGGCCGGCTGTTGTATTGGTGGTAAGAGACCAGAGAGATGGAACAGCATATATATATATATATATATATATATATATATATATATATATATATATATATATATATATATATATAATTGTCACAAAATGCTGTTTTCATCTCTCCGGCCTTTTACCATATGGATCAGATTGCATTCCATTAGTGGTTAGGGACCTATACCCAATGGTAGGAAGAGAGGAGTTCTAGTCAATCGTAGTTGCTATTTATTCTTAACCTAAGACTTACATCCCATTTTGGGGGTCCAATTAGTGGGGGACTTCCCCAGTATGCTATAATCTATAGCATACTGATACGCCAGGTTCTAGATACGCCAGGTTTGTGATTTAAGTGTTCAGGATAGGTTTGTTTTGGGGAGGTTTGTTTGGGTGCCTGGTTCAATTATTATGGTTAAAAAGTGATTTGAGATAAGGTTTATGAGTTTAAGCCCCCCCCCCACCCCCCACCTTTCATCCAACAGTTTAACGGCACAAAGACAAACAATTACACAATACAATGCACCTTTCTCTTGATCCCATAGAAAATAAATGCTAATTGTAGATTTATAGTAGAGGAACTAGTAAAATACTGAAGGGCACTTCACAAATATAATTACTACTGATATGTTCATGAGTGTAAATTTTATATAAACTCATGATGAAAAAAATACTGCATTTCAGTGCAGCCATTATAGTTCTCTCAAATACTTAAACAAAATATATCCTTGTACATTCATAATAGAGGAATTAGTAAATTACTGAATACCACTACAAAATATCAACCTTCATGAGATTGAATTTGGTAAAAACTCATGATGAAAACTAATAATAATGTATTGCAATGTACCCGTAACATTTCTCTTGATCATACAAACAAAGTAAATCCTTGTAGATTCATAATACAGGAATTAGTATATATCTGAATGAGTGTATAAAAATAATCATTAATAAGATGTTAATTAGAGTTAAATTAAAATATAGCTGTTCCAATCACACTTCTTTTGATCACACAAAGAAAATAAATTCTTGTAAATTCATAATACAAAGATTAATAACTTAATGAATGGCATTGCATAAATGTAATCCTTGCTATTGTGTTCATGAGCGTGAATTTTGTAAAAACTTTTAACACTTGCAGTCTATCCATCACCGTTTCCTTGATCTCAGACACAAAATAAATCCTTGCAATTTCATTAAGCAAAGGAAAAGACACTGCATACATACAATTCTTAGAATGTGATATCTTCGTCAATGAAAATCTTGCAAACACTCATGATGTAAACCAAATACTGTATTGGAATATAACAATCACCATTTATCAATTACCTTCAGGGTACATAAAGTTTTGGCTTTTATATTTCTTCTTATTCTTCAGTATCATATTTCTTTTGGCTGACATTTCACATCCTTGGCTGTGGCACTTACAAAGGGGAGTGCATGGGAGGTCGTTCTTCATGTAGCACAGTTACGTGCACAGTGAGAGAATTTACAACCACATTTTATCAGCTCTAATCCCACTTGAGGAGCTGGTAGTTCAAGACACTTCAGAGGGGGTAAGGAACCTTCTTTGAAGACCCAACCACAGTTTTCTAAATTTGGGAGTTTGGGATGTGTTGTGACGTATGCTTTGTTTACCTTGTATACCAAGTTTGTCCACTGAATATGAGGCAGTAGTTTTGCTCGGATGGGTGGCAGCATCTCAGATTCCATGTTTTTGAACCTGAACAGCTCCCATCAAAGATGAGGTAACGTATTGTGACCCGGCGCACACAGTGTTCAAGTGGGTGCATTTCTGCAAGCAGTTCCTCCGTTTATTAAGGTCTGTTGATGAAAAGGAGCAATTTCCCAATCTTTGCAAAGTCACCAAAATGTTGGCTCAGTGGGACTCAATTTGAAATAGTGATCCACCTATCTTGTAATACCCGCAAACTTACCACAGTCAGCTCCAATAAAACTGTATACCCAGTGAGACCTTTACACTCTGAGTACCTTTGCATCTCACTCGTTCAATTACATCAATCTTTTCTGCACTTTTTGTTCCCCCATACTGTATGGAACTCCAAGGTGTTTGAAGATCCCAAATGTACATGTGTTTATGAGATCAATGAGGAGGACCAACACATCTGTCTGGAGTGGAAACAACTATCTTTGTTTGCACAGTTATTGATGATAGTGAAGAACATGAAGAAGAGTTTGTCTGTGATCAGGCTTCTTCATGTTTCTTGGGTGTAAATAAATTATCCTCAAGACTGTGGGGTGTGCTGATTCTAATGCTTGTGTCATATGAGACAATAAGTCGTAGGTCCTTCCTTTGTAAGTCCTCAAGTAGTCCTTTGGTAAAGAGCCTTGCAAGTTGCTCTTTGGTCTTGGACCTCTTATCCAGTGTTTGAAGCTTCTTTTGATGTAACTCTAACTTGAGTGTAATAACCCTTATATGTACGGTTTGTAATGTTACTGATGAAAGTGTCTAACTGATGAAAGCGTCCTTTAAGCTTTTCACTTTGTTCACCCTTGGAGTTTTGATTATTGCCTACAGTACAGCCTTTGCATCCAAGATTAAAGATGATGTTGTGGGTTGGTGGAAAGAGCCTGGATATGAGTTTGACAGCTGCTGAATTGGGTCTAAAGGCAGTGGTTGAGAGGGCTGTCTCTCAATGGCATTCATGACACTGGGTTTGTTATTTACTAGGAGTGACCCATCATGGGCAAACAAAGAACGAGGCATCACTGACATATCATATATGCCAATTGTTTCTTGAGGATTAGGTAAGACTTTGGGCCTTGTCTGACAAATTACCAGCCATCTACCAATGAGATCCCGATCCTCTCGCAGTTTGATGACCTTGTCCCCAACTTTCACCTTACTCTCCATCATCCAATTGCCTTACACTTCATTATTCAATTGCTGAACGTCTTAAACTTTGACTTGGTCATTCAATCTCAAATGGACATTTGAGATCCATGTAGTAGGCGCTCATCCACATTCTTCTTATACAGGTCTTTTCCCAGAGTTGGGTAGTTTAGGATATCACACTTGGGTACATCCAGGATAACTGGGGAAGAGCAAATATGCTTTAGATACAAAGCCATTACGTAAGGGTTTCCATTACAATGGAGAACAATTTGTGCATTCTGGCTAGACTTGATGCATATATCTCCAGCCAGCTGGTAGTGCTCTTTCTTATTAGCTGCTGGCACCTGTCGTGCAAGGTCAGGTGTTGTAGTGATAAATCTATTGAGAGGAACTTCATCCTGAGTGATACCTGGCAGTGAACCAGGCTTCCTAAGAACTTTTACTTCCTGCTCCAATGCTTGGTCTGTGAAGAGATTGCAGAATGCCTGCACTGACTTGCTCACAAAAAAGTTCTTTTAGTTGATAAATATTTTTTATATCTACGTGACCTTGGGCTCTGGTGACATTGTAACCATCAAAACTGAACTTATCTCCAGAAATCTTATTCCAAATACCAAGACTAATTTAGCTTACTGTTGATCAGAAATATCTATAGGCGAGGAGGGGAGGAGGGTGCTTACACTAACAATGGATCCTCTAAATTACTGACTCTGACCTCAGAAACCCACCAATTCATCATATATGAGCTCAGAGCCCTACAAAACATATTTTAACCACAAATAATAATGTTAGGCTGCCTAAGAGCCATAATATTTATAGTTAAATTTTGTGGTGCAATGGCCCACCTAAAGGATCCCCAAAATATAGCAAAGCGTAACGAAAAAATTCAACTCCCATATTTTATCTTTCTATATTCAATAAAGTTGTCAAAAAAAGGGAAAACTCAGTTTTTGCACAAAATTCCTACGACAGCCCTTTTTCGTACACATGGCAAAGCACTATATACTGTTCCATATAGTAGCACTATTCAAGGTGTAGGCATTGAGGTCTGCCCTCGAGAATCTTCTTCCTCCAATAAAATACATTCTTTCGAACATAGTAGGATTCTGCTTGCCCCACCAGACAACTGCATCATCGTCATCAAGAAAGAAAACTGTTATTAAAACACCAATGATTGGGGCACCATCGTCTTGCAGCAATCATACACAGATAATAATGTCTTACAGAAGTGAACAAGTTAAGACATTCGTTACCAAAGTTGCTTCTCCGAATGACACTAAAAACCATCCCTTAAATACTAATATGTAAGAAATAGCGATTGTCTGTCTCATTTCCCCAGTTCATTTTTCTGTATATATGTGTAAGATTTAGTTTATTTTTAGCAGAGAAAACACTCCACTCTTGCCCTTGGTTTAGAATTACAGTAAAAAAATATTTACTTCAAAGATAAATCTAATCCATAAATGTCGTCTTCTTTCAAAATAATCTCTTGAAAACTCATAAATTATCTCATGTGAGAGAAAAGTGTTTGCATAATCTTCTAGAATTTAGAGTAAGAATAAATCTGTGTGAGTGTGAGTTAAAATACAGTGGGTATTTCACATTTATTTATTTGTTCTTTTGAATCTTTGAAATCCTTGTTATGTTACTGGATTAAAAGAAAGGAATGTAAAGTCCTTATTTTGTTGTTTTAAGTGAGAATTTTTGTTTCTTAACATTGATTTCTTTGGTGATAATATTTGCATCCCATATGGTAACATGTCATACCTAAGAACCTTAATAGGTTCTTCATGTCTTTAGGTAAGAGGATGAAGCTCTATTTTTGTTATATTCTCCACTTTTGGTAAAATCTTTCCTGAACCTATAACATGACGGAGATACTTCACCGGAACTTTGCCGAGTCACCAGTAAGGCCAACTTTCTATAATCATGCAACTAAGGCACGTAATCTACGCAGATGTTCTTCCCAGGTATCAAATACTACGAGAAAGTCAAGGTACACAAGTATCTTCTTGGTCTTTCTGAAATTTGCCTTAAGCATTACACTGGACAAAAGGAAATCTTATATACTCAAATCTAAAGGGTAACAAGAGAAGAGATTAATCATGCTTCTTTAGTATGATGCATAATAGGATAGCTTTTCAACATACCAGTTTGTATCAAAAGCTTAGCTTTACCAGGAGCATCAATTATGACCTTAATCATTAGTTGCCTCTGCGGTTCAGAACTCTAACATTGAGTTACTGGAAATATTTTGATCTTTTGTGCAGTAATTCTTGGTTATTCGTGTGCGTTGAAGAAGGCAGCAGTGATGGCAGTACATTTACATCTCAGGGTACTTCAGAGTTTTAACTACTTTGATATAACTGTAGATACACTTGAGTCTGATGTTCTGTGCAATGCAATGGAAAGAGCAAACGATATTTTTTAAGCTATACACAGTATAAACCAGTTGATTTAATTTGGCGTGATTTGGAGTATTTATTACGTTATTATTGTTTTCAGTACATTCATGGATGTATGGATAATAATCACGTTTGAGGGACACACTAGAAACTGAAACATAAGCAACACTTGCTCATCTACAATAAATTTCATTACACAAGCTTTTGTTTTTTTTGTCAAAGTGCTATTTCAAAATAGAGTCTGAGTTACTGATATTTATGATGAGATCAGTTACTCTAATTTTCCAAGTGGCTTTTAAGATAACTTAAATATACAATGCTTGCTTCATTTATTACGTATTGTTCGCTTATGTGGAGAAAACTCTTATAAGAAATAACATAATTAACCCTTTATGTATTTACAAGTTTTTATAAACACAAGCACACACATACAGACACGTTAAGATAGTTGCTTCAGTGACACTACCCTGCATTTTTGACATTTTTATTTTACCACTTTTCACCCCTATTCCTATTAGGGCTGAACTTGGACTTGAGGGTATCAATAGTGTCTCTATTCATCCAAGTGACCTCAAAAACTATGGATTAGGACACTATTATCCATATATTTGAAACAATTTTTATTTTTCACCCCATTCTGACCCCTCTTCCTATTGGGGCTGAACTTGGACTTAAAGGGTACCGGGAGTGTCACTATTCATCTCAGCAACCTCAAAAGCTATGGATTAGACACTAATATCTGCCAATTTTGGTTATTTTTACACGTCACCCCTAGCACCCCTTCTTCCTATCAAGGTTGAACTTAGACTTAAAGGATATTGTAAGTGTCACTATTCATCTCGGTGACCTTCAAGATTATAAATTAGACACTAGTATCTGTTGTTTTCGGTTATTTTAACATGTTACCCCCCCGTCCCAACCGCCGCTCATCTCCCTTCCTATCGGGACTAAACTTGAACTTAAAGGCCATTGGAAATATCACTATCCATCCCAGAGACCTTCAAAGCTATGGATAAGACACTTATATATGTCTTTTTGGTTTGTTTTTGCATGACACCCCTTCCCACCCCTTTCCAAAACCCTCCCTATCAGTGCTGAACTTGGACTTGAAGGGAATTGGGAGTGCCTCTGTTAATTTCAGTGACCTCAAAATCTATGGATTAGATGTTAATATCTGTAGTTTTTCAGTTATTTTTACTTCGCACCCCTTTACCACCCCGCTCCCCATATCCCCTTTTTGGTGCCCGTGAGGTCTTACCACCACAGTAATCTTTCCCAGATGCTAAGTTATCTGTATACCAAGTTCGCTTGAAATTTCTCAATGCGTGTCAAAGTGTATGTGCCACATACACACATTTGTTCACATACGTACATAGTACATACATACATTTTATATATATGACATACCTGCCCTTCCTGGGAAAACTCTAAATGACAACCAATAAACTCTCTCTCTCTCTCTCTCTCTCTCTCTCTCTCTCTCTCTCTCTCTCTCTCCCTTTCCTATTAAGATACTTGTTTCAGTTAAGTTACTCAGCAATTTTGACATTTTTTATTTCACTACTCCTCAACCCCCTTCATATTAGGGTATCGGGAGTATGTCTGTTCACCCCAGCGATCTCGAAAACAGTGGATTAGACACTAATATCTGTAGTTTTTGGTTATTTTTAGATGTCACCACCTTCCCATCCCTTCTCACTCCTCTTCCTATCGGAGCCAAACTTGGACTTGAAGACTTTTGGGAGTGTCACCATTCATCTCAACAGCCTCAAAAACTATCGGTTAGACACGAATGTCTGTCATTTTCAGTCTTTTCACATGTCACTCCCTTCCCATCCCTTTTCATCCCCTTCCCTGTTGGGGCTTTACTTGGACTTAAATGGCATGGATGTGTCACTAATCATCTCAGTGACCTCGAAAACTATGGAATAGGCATCAATATCTGTCATTTTTGGTTAATTTCACATGTTACCCCTTCCCACCCCTTTTCACCACCCTCCCTTTGGGTTGATCTTGGTCTTGATGGGCATTGAGAGGGTCACTTTTCATTCCAGCGACCTCGAAAACTATGGATAAGAGAATAATAGCTATAATTTTCAGTTATTTTTTACACATCACCCCCTTCCGACCCGTTTTCAGCCTCCATTTCTATTAGGGCTGAACTTGGACTTGAAGGGGATCTATTGTCACTATTAATATAAAAAACCTCAAACACTAAGGGTTAAACACAAATATCTGTAGTTATTAGTTATTTTTATCTTTACCCATTTCCCATTGTACTCTCTACACCCACCCATTGGTGCCAGTGAGGTCTTACCCCCACAGTATTCTTTCCAAGATACTAAGTTACCTGTATACCAAGTTTGGTTGAAATTGCCCAGCGCATGTCAAAGTGTATGTAGTACATACACACATATCCATACATACTTCCATTTTATATATATATATATATATATATATATATATATATATATATGATATATATATATATATAGAATATATATATATATATATATATAGTATATATATATATATATATATATATATATATATATATATATATATATATATGATAAATCATGAGGCCAGTTTTTTATTTTTCAAAAGTAATATAATATAATATATATATATATAGTATATATATATATATAATATATATATATATATATTATATCCTATATAATATATATATATATTATTATAATATTATTTGATATATTGCTACTGTCAAAATGCATATATCCCCTCTTTGACTGTATAAAATATTGTGTATAAGATTTTGGCAACATTTTTTCAGATTCCTAGATAGCTTAGAGTTAGGATTTTTTAAATGTGTGTTCAGATTTCTGCATTACATAATGTAAAAGAATATATAACGTAGAATGTAGAAAGAGAGAGAATTCTTTGTCCGTTCAAAGCTAGAATTGTTTTTCAGTAACTTTTCATCTCCTCGAGATTAGAGGAACTCCGAGATCTCCATTTGTTTTCCTAATCTGTCAACACGTTTGGTAAGAGAGCTCGAGTCTTCATTGTGTTTTGGGATTCTGTCATCACGTATGATAAGGGACTTCTGCTTCGATCAATAGAGTCGAGTATGTGTCTTTTTTGAACAGACTGGTCTCGTACGCGTATGTCTTTGCCGAGAGCCACGTGCAAGTTTCACAGTTTGTATGTAAAGTTGCGTAAGATTTTGAAGCTTCTAGAAAGAATTATCGCCCAAAATGTTTTGTGTCATCTCCCCTGTCCAGCTTCCATAAGGGAGAAGTTTTTCATTACATCTTAGATACTCGAGGCATTCAGATCTCTCTCTCTCTCTCTCTCTCTCTCTCTCTCTCTCTCTCCATTGCATAGCACTTTTGATTTTAAAGTAACGTAATGATTTCATACTTATTGAATGGTCACTCGTAACTTGTAAATTCCAGATTTGATATTTCTTAGAGTTTATTTAGTGTTATTTAATGTTTTTTGTGGAATCTGAGCAAACATTGTTGTGTAACGGCGCCTGGTTTTGTGAAAGTGTGAAACAAGCCTGCAGCAAAGAAAGAAAGAAATTGGTATACCAAAAAGGTAAATTGTGTTATATTTTTATTAGTTGCAACTAATAACTAATAACTATTGGTTACGATGGTTCAAAGAACTAATAACTAATAGGAACAGTGGTTAGGTAAAAACTAATAACTGATGGTTACAAAGGTTTGGTAAAAACTGATAACTAATAGTTACAAATTTTTGAGTGAAAAGATTTACACTTTTACACATTGCAAATTTTTGTGTTTTGTGCTTACTCATTTGAAGTGATTTTTATGTTTTGTGCATTTGTCCATTTTCTTATTGAGTGTGCCTTTTTATTTTATATTCTGTGTGATTAATACTTTTTGCAATTTTGATATTTTCCACATTTTTCTGTATTTTCATTTGCATTCACAATTTAATTGACTTAGTTATTTTCATTAATTAATCGTTGCACATTTAATTAAATTTAACACTTGTGAATTAATTTGCATTTACTTAGAATTCTTTTCAAGTTTTATTATTGTTTAGCACTTGTGAATTAATTTCCAAATTTCAATTATTGCCTAACACTTTTGAATTTTGATTGAATTAATTTTATTGAATTTTGTGATAAATTAATTTTGATTTAATTTTACTTAATTTGATTCAAGAATTAACCCTTAAACGCCGAATGGACGTATTAAACGTATTAAACGTCGAGTCAAAATGTCTCCCGTATGCCGAATGGACGTACCATACGTCGACTCAAAAAATTGTTTTTAAAAATTCGCGGAAAAATACTTATAGGCCTACCAGCCGAAAACTTTTGAATCACGCGCCTTGGGGGATGCTAGGAGTTCACGGATCGAGGTGTTGTTTTGTTTACAATCGTTACGCAGGCGCGCAAGCGCGAATTTCTTTCTTGCTGCACTAAAAAGTATCTGTGACACATCTCGGAAATTATTTTGTCACTTTGACATAAGTTTTGTACCATTTTAAATTAGCTGTTACATGGAGTATTATATATGAAAATGTGCGCATTTTTATGTAGAATACAACTAAAAAATAATCATGATTGCAGCTTTTATCAGTTTTGAGATATTTTTATATAAATAACGATAAGTGCCAAAATTTCAACCTTCGGTCAATTTGACTCTACCGAAATGTCAATAAACGCAATTGTAAGCTAAAAATCTTATATTTTAGTAATATTCAATCATTTAACTTAATTTTACAACTAATTGAAAGTCTCTAGCACAATATTTCGATTTATGGTGAATTTATGAAAAAACTTTTTTCTTACGTCCGCGCGGTAACTCTTCCGAAAAAAATCATACATGCGATTGTGGTAATGTTGGCACCATTTTAAAATTAGCCGTTACATAAAGTTTTATATATGGAAATGTGCGCAATTTCATGCACAATACAACCCATGGTTGTAGCTTTTATCAATTTTGAAATATTTTCATATAAAAAATGATAAGTGACAAATTTCAACCTTTTGTTCAACTTTGACTACTGAAATGGTCGAAAAACGCAATTGTAAGCTAAACGCTATATTCTAGTAATATTCAAGCATTTACCTTCATTTTGCAACAAATTGGAAGTCTCTAGCACAATATTTCGATTTATGGTGAATTTATGAAAAAAATAACATTTTCTTTACGTCCGCGCGGTTAAAAACTCTTCCGAAAAAAAAAATCATACGTGCGATTGTGGTAATGTTTGCACCATTTTAAATTAGCGTTAAATAATTAAAGTTTTATATATGAAAATGTGCGCAATTTCACGTAGAATACAAACAAAAAATAATTGAAGGTTGTAGCTTTTCTCATTTTTGAAATATTTGCATATAAATCACGATAAATAAAAAATAAAACCACGTTCGGTCAACTTTGACTCTACCGAAATGGTCGAAAAACGTAATTGTAAGCTAAAACTCTTACAGTCTAGTAATATTCAGTCATTTATCTTCATCTTGAAACAAATTCGAAGTCTCTAGCACAATATTTAGATTTACGGTGAATTTAAAAAAAAAACTTTCCTTCCCTCCCCGCGCGGATTCTCCGCCACAAATCTCCGAAATGTGTACGTCCCATTCTCGGAATATTTGCTCCGTTTCATATTAGGCATTTCATAGAATTTCTATATGAAAATATGCGCAATTTCATGTAGAATAAAACGAAAAATATTTGAAGGTTGTAGCTTTTCTTATTTCCGAAATAATTGCACATAAAAAATATATATATATAAAAAAATCGACATTTGGTCAACTTTAACTCGTCAGATATGGTCGAAAACTGCATTTGTAAGCTAATACTCTTACAGTATAGTAATATTCAATCATTTGTTTTCATTTTGAAAGAAATTGGAAGTCTCTAGACAATATTTAGATTTATGGTGAATTTTTTGAAAAAAATATTTGTTACGTCCGCTCGTTACGAATTCATGCATTATTTTGTGATGATATTTTCTCTGTGTTGCTTTTATCGTTTTACAATGTGTTATATACCAAAAGGATTGCAATTTAGTGTACATTACAACGAAAAAAAAGTAACTTGTTACCTTTAACCGTTTTGCGCACAGCGCGATTTGAATACAATTATATATGAATTTTCGTTTTTGCGCTATCATATATCGCATTATTTATATATGATAATGATAATTTTTTTCATTTTTGATGGTTGCATACTAAACTTCAGCAATGAAAAAAAAAGGAGCCAAAAATGAACTTAATCTTGAAAACTAAGCATGCTGTGATTTTTTGAAAAAAATATTTTTTCCGCTTCCGCGCTCACTCTGAAACACCTCCGGCACACGGGAGACATTTTTTTTTTTACCGCTTCGGCGTTTAAGGGTTAATTAAACTTTACTTTGTTTTCAAGTAACAGTAATTTTCCCTGATATTGTGAATTTTACGTATAAATGTTGAGTTTAATGATAAATTTTTGTATTTAACATTTTTATAAGTGTTTTCATTTCTAACCAATATATTTGTATTTGATTATATTGATGTTAGGTAGAAACATAGAGTGGTAATTGATCTGTTTTCCTTCAATTAATTTGAAGTTTCTTAGAACCAGGGAAGTACTTAGACTTCTGAAATCAGGGAAATACTTAGACTTTTAAAGTTGTTGATGGAGTGATGCCTTTTGATTAATTTAATTACTTACAAGATTACCTCACACCTGTTTTGATGAACTTAGTGTGATTTTCTGCAATACTGGAAAGTTGTTAAGGGATCACTGTTACCTTTAGAGTATTCAGTCGTTTAGTACCTGTGATGGGGGTTCAGGTGTCTGGATTTTGTGAGATAACAATAAATGAATGGTAAGTGTAGTAACTAGATACTTGGCACTTCGTCACAATATATATATTTATATATACATATACATGATAAATCATAAAGGTCAGTTTATTTTGTTTTAAAAGTAATCTATATATATATATATATATAATATTATATATATATTTTATATATATATATATATATATATATATATATATATATATATATATATTATATTATATATAATATATATCATAGCGTATGTAACGTGTACTATGCATATTTTTAAATATGTATAAAATATGTATATATACACATTTATACATAGTTTTACATAGATTTGATGGTGTCGTATATTTGATTGTTCATGAATAGATAACCTGCTACCAACTCTATAGGATTCGATGCGTTGCTGTCAACAGCCTCATCGTGCATCCTCGTATATTATGCAAAACTTATATTGACAGCAGGAATCTTTCTATCTTAGGCCAAGTGAAAGACAGGAGCGACTAAACCATCTTAGAATTTATAATTGTCGAAAAGGCTGTGCCGTCGTTAAACACTCATGTTCTGTACATTGTTTTTTATAGCATAGCAATGGAAACTGGTTTTCCTCACATTTTTATGTGTTTAAGTTAGTCTCACTTTTCTTTTCTTCCATTCAGGTGGGTAATTGTAATATTTTATTGAACTCCTTTCATTTTTAATTAGTCTGTTTATTAAAATATAGTTTAGTTTTAATTGTCTTTACTTCATAAAAAGCTGTTGTCGTGACTTATCATCACAGAATATTTCAATATTTTATTATCACATATAACTGTTCTCAAATATGTTTCATAGCCTTGAAAAGGCGACTTTGGATTTATCGCGAAACGTCGGAATTAATAATAAACTGGTAAAGGCTGGCGATGTCTTTCCCTAATACTTTCTTCTTGGTGTATATTCATTATACATATATATATTATATATATATATATATATATATATATATATATATATATATACATACACACAACACACACACACCACACACACACACACATATATATATATATATATATATATATATATATATATATATATATATATATCTGCAACTGATCTATCCCTTGGAAAACGGAGTCTTGATAGAAAGAGTAAAACCAGCACTTGTACATAAACATCCTTTATTTTGTTATGACTACCGGTTTCGGAGTAACTGTCTCCATCATTAGGTCTACAAAAACCAAAAACAAAACAAAAAGAAAAATAAAAATTAAAAATCACTTAATTACGATCGATCATTAGAATGAAGAAATGTTACACAAAAGTCACATTGTATATATAATAATAATAAAAAAAGAGTAATGTACAAGCATAAAAAAGGGAAAGGAAGCAATATTAAAAAAAAAAAACCTGCATCATGAAGGCATACAAACATACACACTAAAAGTTTAAAAACATAGCATCTCCGTGGACCTCTCGTTGTTACTGAGGGAAGGTTTCAACTTTAAAGTGTAGAGACTTTCTACTCGACTAGAGAGAATGGAAAATGAATCTAACCTTAGATGGTGATCACTATTTTCTGCGTGATCCCGTATGGCATTGAATGGTGGTTTTACTAAAAGCCTGTTTGTCCTAACTGATCTTCCCAAGTGTTCAAACCATCGTACACGTGTTTGGCGCTTTGTTTTCCCCACGTAAATTGCATTACAGCAATTGCACTCGTATTTATTTATAAACAACATGAGACTGTGGTTCTGGGGGTACGATGTCTTTGTACTTAAACAAACCACCAATAATATACTTAGTCTTGAACACTATCCTAACATTAACTTGAGGATAAAATTCTCTTAAAAAGTTTTAGTAGTCTACTAACAGAAAACTCTTATTACCATAGAAAAACATGGTAAAATACAGTACTACTTTATTGGCTTTTAAAATGGAAACTTTCGGGAACAATAACTTTTCTAGCTGTTTATCAAGATATGTATCTATGAAAGCAATATTAAAACCGTTTTTTTTTTTAAGCATTTCTTTTTTAAACTGAAATTGTGAATGAAGACTAAAATAATTTGAATAAATGTTAAAGGCACGGGTCACAAGTGTACAGACTGATTGCGTTTATAAACTATAGGGATGAATGAAGAGAATTGAGTTGTGAGTCCTGTAAATGTTGGTTTCCTGTAAACTGATGTTGAAAAAGTGTTATCGCTGGTGTTTACTTACGAGCCACGTCAAGGAAAGCTAAAATATTATTGTTCTCTACTTCTGAAGTAATTCAATATTTTGGTGTTTTGAGTTAAAATAATCAAGGTAAACAGGAGTGGGTACATGTTCTTCAGGATCACTAAAAACAATTAAAAAATAATTGGTTCATATCTACATAACGTCGGTAGAACAGTGGTTTAAAAAGAACTGGGATAATTATCTAACCAAACAACTTCGTGATGAGATAAAAAGGTATTGGCCAAAGTAGGACCGAGAGGGTTTCCCATTGCTACGTCATCTTTTTGTTTATATACTCAAAACACCAAAATATTGAATTTACTTCAGAAGTAGAGAACAATAATACTTTAGCTTTCCTTGACGTGCTCGTAAGTAAACACAGCGATAACACTTTTTCAACATCAGTTTACAGGAAACCAACATTTACAGGACTCACAACTAAATTTTCTTCATTCAAAACCCTATAGTTTATAAACGCAATCTAGTCTGAACACTTGTGACTCATGCCTTTAACATTTGTTCAAATTATTTTAGTCTTCATTCAGAATTTACGTGGGGAAAACAAAGCGCCAAGCACGTGTACGATGGTTTGAACACTTGGGAAGATCAGTTATGACAAACAGGCTTTTAGCAAAACCACCATTCAGTGCCATACGGGATCACGCAGAAAATAGTGATCACCCTCTAAGGTTAGATTCATTTTCCATTCTCTCTAGTCGAGTGGCCCCCATGGAGCTGGCAATAGTAGAAAGTCTCTACACTTTAAAGTTGAAACCTTCCCTCAGTAACAACGAGAGGTCCACGGAGATGCTGTGTTTTGTAGATTTTTAGTGTGTGTTTGTATGCATTCCTGATGCAGGTATTTACTTTTTTTTTTTAATATTGCTTCCCTTTTTTATGCTTGTACATTACTCTTTTTTTATTATATATACTATGTAACCTTTGTGTAACATTTCTTCATTCTAATGATCGATCGTAATTTAGTGATTTTTAATTTATTTTTTGTCTGTGCTTTTGTATAGACCTGATGATGGAGACAGTTACTCCGAAACCGGTAGTCATAACAAAATAATGGATGTTTTATGTACAAGTGCTGGTTTTACTCTTTCAATATATATATAATATATATATATATATATATATATATATATATATATATATATATATTTAATATCTTATATATATATATATATATATATCATATATATATATATATATATATATATATATATTGTTCAAGATTTTAAGCCAGAACCAAGGAAAAAATAAAGTCTTTTACCAAGTTTTCATGCACCTTTTTGGTCTACATGCAAGTTGCCCGCCCCATTCAACTGGAAGCATCCACTCTCTCCATTCTCTCGAAAAAAGCTACCTCTTCTCCCATTGGTTGTTGAATTACCCCCAACGGTGCTGAAGATTCAAAAGGATTAGGAGCCAGCGGCTCGCCCTTAGAAGAAGATCAGACTTATGACAGGTCAGATCGCCTCCTGCACCCGCAGATGCCGCCTTCTCCCTCCCCCCTTTTTTTGTCTGCTTTCACATGCTCTCTGGGAAGTCCCAAGTATATTTTTAAAGTTCCATAGTGCATGGAGACATCAAGGAGAATACTACCAGCCCTCAAAATCCAGGTACTGTAGAAGAGTTTCCAGTTCAGCCAGGGAATTGCTTTACCTTTGTCTGTATTTTATTTCCTTTTTTCCAAGGCGACTTGTATGTTACTCATTCCCCATCTGGGCTCAATTCTGTAATTACTCACCTGTGATACTAGTAACAGCCCCCTAGTGAATTGAAGCAACGAAATAGTTTCTCTTTGTGTAAATTTCCCAGTCATTTCATTCCTCCCATGAGTGGCCTTTTTGATTGAAAGAAAGTAGTGTGTAACGTTTGCCCTCATGTGGCCGCCCCCGCCTTATGCCCTTGTCCTCTATTTGCAGGCAAACACTGTGCCTGATTGTTGTAGGAGTTGGAAATATCCTTGGAGCAAGCTTGCATTTTTAATCCGTTTGCGCAAAATCTCTGACGCCATGACTGGATTGCTCCAGCCACGTGCTCCGGTGGATCAACAAAGCGACCCCCCCCCTTTTTTACTCTCCTGGACCTCTGTAAATTCTATGTTAATACAGTACATTTAAAACTAGAGTCCAGCTTTTATGTAAATTCCTCCTTCCTCAGTAATATTGGCCTTATGCTTGAGTTTTTTTCTTCGTTCTGATCCCTTGTCCTCCATCAAGGCCAAAGTTTTCAGTGTTAATTATATTTCCTAGGTGTGATTGAGGTGGGAATTCAGAATAGTGGCGAACCTTGCCAGGATTTTGTAGTAGCGATTGTTAAGCTAAAATTACAAAAGAAATGAATCTGAATTCCTTAATAATTTTAGGAGCAAGCTAAAGCAAGGTTTCCAAATTCTCCACAACAGAAATAAGGTAAATTTTATTTTATTTTCTAGTTATTTGTGTAGAACTAGGTATTCTAGTTAGGGATATATAAATCTGACTGCCTTTATAGCCTTAGGAAATAGACTATGTGTAGCCTGATAGACCACAGCTCGAGAGAGAAATTTTAATATTATGTGCCATTGCATAAAGAATAGAGGTTAGGGAGTAAGTTTCAAAAAGAAAATAAGGACCATATTTCGTGAATTGCTAGTTAATCGCGAATCCCGCGTTGTAAAGGTATTTCGTGTTTTATTTTTTTTATGTGAATCAATGCGTGCTATCTCTCTCTCTCTCTCTCTCTCTCTCTCTCTCTCTCTGTCGCTGGTGCTCGCAGCCGCCACAGGTCTAACAGTACAGGTTTTAAATCCATTGCCCTGTCCATTAACAAAGGAATAGATGAGTCAATAGGTAAGAAAAGAAAAAACAAAGTGTTAGCGTAAAAAAACTCTTGAATGTTAGGATAAGCAAAATCAAAGGTAAACATTTTTTTTTTCGTTATTTTCTGTGCAGAGAGTAATAATACAAGGGCAAATACTTTTGCATTTTGAGCAAGGGCATATGATACTCTTAGCGTAGTTTCCAACACGGCCTTGAAAACATTTGTGATTCATTCATTGCTGTCTAGACGACCCGTGTGTGGCTTAATTCTCCGGGGTTTTAAATTCGCGGACTTGACGGTCTTAGGTTCGCGAGAGCTAGGGAAAAGAACGGGGTTGTGAGGAGGTGGTATATTTATATAGGGTGAGAGATCTTTATCCTGGATTTTCCTCTTCCCTTTTAATGTGTTCGAGCTAGCATTACAAATTCTGAGCAAAGCTAGGTTCAAGGGTAAATTAGACCAGGGATTTGCATTGGTAGAAAAGGAAAAAATATATTTTATCAACTTCCCGTCTCCGTCCTCGAGACGATATGCATAAAAAACAAAACAAAAGGGAAATCCCATATACATTTATTTATTATCAACTGCATTTACTACATTTTCACGTGAGGTTCCGTGAATTTCGTAGCCAGATTTTTTCCTTGTATTTACAAAGCCGTATTTGCGTGATGTTCCTCATTTACGACATTTATTTGCTATGTTTTCACGTGAGGTTCTGTGAATTTCATGACTAGAACATTTTTTTCCCTTTTTACCTTACGAACCCGTACTGGCGTTGAATTTCCACCTTTACGACATTCATTTGCTACATTTTCACATGAGGTTCCGTGAATTTCGTGACTAGAATATTTTTTTCCCCCTTTTTACCTTACAAACCCGTACTGGCGTTGAATTTCCGCCTTTATGACATTCATTTGCTTTGTGAGGTTCCGTGAATTTCATGACCAGATTCGTTTTATTTTATGAGCTTTATTGCTAAATCCATTACCGGCGTCGAGTTCTCCGCCGAACTGTAAATTACAGAGATTCTACGGCATGAGGGTTTCCGCCGCACTACTATTGTACAAGTAGTAACTGTATTTGCAGGGATTTCTGGTCATCTTGGCCAAGTCTGCATTGAGCATTTCCGCATACCTCTGGTGACATTTGAGTTTTGCAACTACCTTCCATCCTATTATTCTCAGGCTAGTCTACTAGCATTTTACAGCTGAGGAGATGGCCAGTAACGCAACACATAGAGGAGGCTAAGGCCTTCACAGAAGCTGAAGAGCCCTAGGGTGGCTGGAGGGTGCACACCTGATCAATCGGGTGAATGATAAGCTGAAGGAAGCAGCCAAGAGAGAGCAGCTGAAAGAGCATTCCAAATGGCTGAAAGAGAAGCACAAGAAAGAAGTGAAGCAGCTGAAAGAGAATTCCAAGCAGCCGAAAGGGAGAAAGAAAGAGCACATGAACTGGCTATGGCAGTTCAGAATGCCACTCTGGCACTCCCGAGTCCCACGCCTCCTGCACCCTTTCACCTCCACAGCATGGGCAAGCCTCATTAGGGCTTGGGACGATAACGAACCCGACACCTGGCTCGATCATGTCGAGCAGGTGTTCCAGAACTTCAATCCAATCCCCCAGGAAGCGGCCCTCCTCCTTGGAAAGCACCTCACTGGCAAAGGGCGGACTGCATTCAAGGCCCTTCCCCTGAATGAGTAACAGGATCTCACCCTCGTCTGAGAGGCAATCCAGGGGCTTATGAATTGACCCCAGACCGGTGGAGGCAGAAATGGAGGACTATATCCCAAGGAGGCTAACCAGACATGGACAAGTGGGCAGCTAAGAAGACACCGCATTCCGTAGGTGGACGAAGGCCTCCAATGCAACGTCTGTTGAGGAGGTCCTAGAACTCTTTCAGTTAGAAGACTTCCTTTCCTACGCCCCTGATCTTGCCACCCACTTGGTGGACAAGGCCCCTAAGACTCTTTTGGAGTGCTGTAAATGGGCAGACGCCTATGACACCCACCATCCATTGCAGAGTTCTTTAAAGAAGAAATACTTCTGCTGACCCCCTCTCTCTTGCTGCCACCTCTCAGCCTACCCAGCGCCCTAATAAACCTTCCTCAGAAACCTGTGTGGGTGGGCGATTGCAATAAACCAGGTCACACCATGGAGCAGTGCCTCTCAAAGGTGGATCCTCCTCAGCAAGCTGCCACCACTCCTCCGAATGGACTACCCAACCATAATAACAAATACAATGGCCATTGGAACAGAAACAACAGGCCCAGGCCTGATTTTAGCAAGAGTTTCTGTGACACATGCAGAGTGCATGGGTAGGCCACCAACCCACCCAGCACCACACACCGCCCACCCCACCACCAAAACCCCAACCACCCACAACACCCACCCCCAACCACACCAACCACCACAATGCTGCGTGGGCGGGATGCCCCAAGAAAGCTCCTGTTTTCTGCCATTACTATGGCCGGTGACGAATCCATCAACTCTAGGCCTCCCGGCTCAGGGCCCCACATTTGTCACACCTCCCAGAGGTCACTATCCTGCCCACCGAGGTCCAGCTTTCGACGACACTGGTGCGCAAGTCTCCATCATCCGAGAGGATAAAATTCCTTATTCGGAGCTAAGGTTGATAAGCACCAGTTCATCACGATAGAGAGCCTCAACCATGTCAAGCAAGATGTTCCTACCTACTGTCCGGTTGAGAATCACACGACCTCACCGTTCTAAGATATTTACCATGGCAGTAGCAACCTATATACCAGGAGGTTATGATGTCCTGCCAGGACAAGATTATAAGTCCTCCTCCTAACCTTATACCATATCAGGGCCCCCGCCCTCCATAGCTCCAGACCCATTCCACAGGCCTCCAAGGACTACCTCTGCACCGCCAGTGCCACTTGAAGGTGCCAGGCAGTGCCAGGCTCCATCTCTCATGGATGTTGAGCCACGTTTCAAGTCCTTCCACTAAGTCAGGAACGGCCTCAGTGCCAGCCAGCCAAGGCCAGACTCGAGTCTTCCTCCCTGGAGCTCTAAGTCTCGGTCGCTCTCCCTCCGCTGGCTTGGCCCCACAACCCATGCCAGCAGTCAAAGAAGAGCCAATCCCAATAGGAATCCTCCAGGACACCCATGACCATAGTGGACACTCCACCAGTGGTGCGGCCTTGCAGACCGCCCCAGGGTTGGTCCTCCCCACTGTCAAGCCCATCCTGAATACCATTACCTCATCCAATCCCCCTCCGTCAGCAGCTAACCGAAGAACTCAGGGAACCGAGCCACGAAGCATTAGGCATGGGGTGACGAGTGCCAAGGCCCCAGTTGTCGCAGCAGCTGGAAACAATGCCCCTACGGAATCTTCAAAGGGATTGAATCATTCAAGGACCCCCATGGCATCGTCAAAACCGACCTCGGTTGAGGTCGTAGGAAGAAGGAAAAAGGGCATCGAGGTTTTTTCCGAAACCTTACGAGAGCCAATACCCTCTCTGCACTAGTGCCTGGCACAGTGCCACCCTCTTATTGAGAATTCTGACCCTCTCCATCCATAGGAGAGAGTTCCAGATTCTGTTACTTCTACTTCCTTCCTATCCTTTCGTAACTTCCTATTTTATTTTATTTTTTTTGGTACTGTCTGTATCTTCTCTTCCTTAGTTTCCTTTCCTCTTATTTACTGCCTTGAGGCATTTATTTTATATTTTATGCTCTGCTTAGGAAGAGCCAAACCTGCCAGCCATTCTGGCCTTGTATCAATTAAGTACTTCTTTATGAACGTTGCTATATCTTTAGAGATAATTTCGAAGCCTGGCTCATTTATACATCGGTTGATTAGATTTTTTATTTAGTGTTATTCTTATTCCCTAGTCTTTATATTTCATGGAATTGCCATTGTCTTTGGTGAAATTTACATTTTTTGTGTGTTACCTTATTTAATCTCCACGAAGAATTACTTCATTGATTTTCCCCTTGTTAGTTGCACTAATGTTGCTAGGATGTAATTAATACTGCTAGGGTGTCGTCTTGTTACGAGGCAAAGTTACTTAACGAAACCATAGGCCATTAGTACACCTGAACGCGTCATATCGCCCCATCAGGGTAAACTGATAGTTTGTGTTGCCTTGAGCACTTAAGACAGTAGTATTAATTATGATGTAATTTACCCTGTAGGGTAAGTTTTATAATAATTTTTTTATATTTACTGCTATTCTCAGTGTGAAGTTATATTTTAAGAGTATTCTTTATTGGAATAGCAAGTTAATCTTTAGTCCAGTCACACTTTATTTAGTTTAATCCTTCTGCCTGTCGAGTAAGACTAAATGAATATTATCATCGGCAGAGTTTGAATATTGCTTATATTATAAGTCCACTCTAGGGAGAATGGAAGGCTCAGTAATCTATATTGCAATTGGTCCATTGTTCGGCTTGTCTTGTCCATTCCAACCCGTCTAGAGTTGAAATGTCCTCTAGAATGGGGAGGTGTTCAAGATTCTAAGCCAGAACCAAGGAAAATAAAGTCTTTTACCAAGTTTCATGCATCTTTGTCTATATGCAAGTTGCCCCTTTCAACTGGAGGCATCCATTCTCTCCATTCTCCTGAAAAAGCTACCTCTCCTTCCATTGGTTGGTGGAATTACCCCCGACAGGGCCGAGGATTCAAAAGGATTAGGAGCCAGCAGCTCACCCTCAGAAGAACACCAGACCTACGACAGGTCAGATCGCCTCCTGCACCCGCAAGACGCCGCCTTCTCCCCCCCAACCCTTTTTATTTGCTTCCCCATGCTCTCTGGGAAGTCCTAAGTATATTTTTAAAGTTCCACAGTGCATGGAGACATCAAGGAGAAGACTACCCGCCCTCAGTATCCAGGTACTGTAAGAGGAGTTCCAGTTCAGCCAGGGAATTGTTTTAACTTTGTCTGTATTTCATTTCCTTTTCCAAGGCAACTTGTGTAGTTTCTCATTCCCCTATCTGGGTCTCAATTCTGTAATTACTCCCCTGTGATACTAGTAACATCCCCCTAGTGAAGTTGAAGCAACGAAATAGTTCTATTTGTGTGAATGATTTTCCCAGTCATTTCATTCCTCCCATGAGTGGCCTTTTTGATTGAAAGAAAGTAGTGTGTAACGTTTGCCCTCATGTGCCCCTCGCCTTTTGCCCGTGTCCTCTATCTACAGACAAACACTGTGCCTGATTGTTGTAGGAGTTGGAAATCCTTGGAGCAAGCTTGCATTTTTAATCCGTTTGCGCAAAATCTCTGAATGCCATGACTGGATTGCTCCAGCCACGTGTTCCGGTGGATTGACAAAGCGACCCCCCCTTTTTTAGTCTCCTAGACCTCTTTAAATTCATGTAAATACAGTGCATTTAAAACTAGAGTCCAGCTATTATGTAAATTCCTCCTTCCTCAGTAATATTGGCCTTATGCCTGAGTTTTTTTTCTTTGTTCTGATCCCTTGTCCTCCAGTCAAGGCCAAATTTTTCAGTGTTAATCATATTTCCTAGGAGTGATCAAGGTGAATTTTGAGTAATATATATATATCTATATATATATATATATATACATACATACATACATACATACATACACAATATATATATATATATATATACATGTATGTATGAATGTATATAGCCATACATACATACATACATACATACATACATACATACATGTCATATACATGCATTAAGTTACAAATGCTCTTTAATATCCAATTTGCTCTACCTCGGAATTAAGTATATATATATATATCTAGTAAAAGGAGCCCATAAAAACACCAAAATGTAGAGAGAAAAGTACTATATTTCAGAGACTGCTAGCCCCCTGTTTTCTCTCTCTTCAGGTATATGAATGAAAAGAAAAGTTTACAAGAAAAGTGGTATTTAATTTTTACCAAGAGATTCGTCCACAAGTAAGCCAATTTAGGTCACCCCCGCTGATAATCTTCCTTTAATCTTCTTAAGCGGTGGTTGAATGAACACTGCGTCGACGATGTCTGATGTCCAATTCCCTTTTGAGATGTTCATTACCTGCTTCTCTTTTATTAAGGCCGATTCCATCATTTGACTCTTGTACCGGCAGTTGCTGCTATAAATTACACGTGACATATTCCAGTTTATTCTATGGTTATGTTCATTTATATGATTGAAAATAGCCGAGTTCTGTTGTCCATACCTAACTGACCGTTTGTGTTGTATTAATCTCTGGGGAAGTGATTTACCTGTAAATCCGATGTAAGATTGGTCACAGTCCTGGCATGGGATCTCATATACCCCAGAGTCTTTGGGCGATGTCTTTTGTTGGACGTTAATCAGGGATTTGGCTAAGGTATTTGGGTAGGTAAATGCAAAAGGGTTGGATTTCCCAAGGGTGTGAGTTACTCTCTTAATCGTCTCCAGGTGGGGAATTTTTATTTTATTGTTGGGTGTGTCTCGGTCTTGTCTTTAGGGGGTCGGTAGAAAATTACGTTTGCTTTTTGAATTGCTTTTCTCAATTATATGGTCAGGATACTTTAAAGATGAAAGTTGCTTGCGAATTAGTTCAAATTCTTTTTCCAGGAAATCTGGGGAACAAATTCGTAAGGCTCTTAGGAATAGGTTGCTGGCTAGACCTATCTTGATAGTATTGTCATGATAGCTAAAGTAGTGAATATATGAAAGTGAGAACGTTGGTTTTCTGTATATGGTAAAATTTATTTGTATTCTGTCGTGTCTCTGATTATTAAAACATCAAGAAAAGGAATTTTGTTGTCTGTTTCCCATTCAACTTTAAATTTGATGCTGGGCACTAATGCGTTTAATTTTGAGAGGAATTAATTAAAATTACCCCACTTATTATCCCAAAATGTTAAAATGTAGTATGTCATCCACGTATCTCATCCACAGCATGTTTTTGGGTTTTATTGCATTTATTACTGTAGTTTCAAAGTATTCCATGTACAGATTGGCTAAAATAGGACTTAAAGGACTACCCATACTACACCCGAATTTTTGCTTGTAGAATGATTCCCCGAATGAAAATACGTTATTAGATGCACATAATTCAACTAACTTTATTATTTTGTCAAGTGCCAAAGGGAAATGATCTGAATAGGGGGATAATTTTTCCCTTTGAAACTACAGTAATAAATGCAATAAAACCCAAAAACATGCTGTGGATGAGATACGTGGATGACATACTAACATTTTGGGATAATAAGTGGGGTTTTTAATTTTAATTAATTCCTCTCAAAATTAAACGCATTAGTGCCCAACATCAAATTTAAAGTTGAATGGGAAACAGACAACAAAATTCCTTTTCTTGATGTTTTAATAATCAGAGACACGACAGAATACAAATTTACCATATACAGAAAACCAACGTTCTCACTTTCAATATATTCACTACTTTAGCTATCATGACAATACTATCAAGATAGGTCTAGCCAGCAACCTATTCCTAAGAGCCTTACGAATTTGTTCCCCAGATTTCCTGGAAAAAGAATTTGAACTAATTCGCAAGCAACTTTCATCTTTAAAGTATCCTGACCATATAATTGAGAAAAAGGGCAAAAAAAAATTCCCCAAAATTCAAAAGCAAACGTAATTTTCTACCGACCCCCTAAAGACAAGACCAGAGACACACCCAACAATAAAATAAAAATTCCCCACCTGGAGACGATTAAGAGAGTAACTCACACCTTGGGAAATCCAACCCTTTTGCATTACCTACCCAAATACCTTAGCCAAATCCCTGATTAACGTCCAACAAAAGACATCGCCCAAAGACTCTGGGGTATATGAGATCCCATGCCAGGACTGTGACCAATCTTACATCGGATTTACAGGTAAATCACTTCCCCAGAGATTAATACAACACAAACGGTCAGTTAGGTATGGACAACAGAACTCGGCTATTTTCAATCATATAAATGAACATAACCATAGAATAAACTGGAATATGTCACGTGTAATTTATAGCAGCAACTGCCGGTACAAGAGTCAAATGATGGAATCGGCCTTAATAAAAGAGAAGCAGGTAATGAACATCTCAAAAGGGAATTGGACATCAGACATCGTCGACGCAGTGTTCATTCAACCAACGCTTAAGAAGATTAAAGGAAGATTATCAGCGGGGGTGACGCTAAATTGGCTTACTTGTGGACGAATCTCTTGGTATAAATACCACCTTTTCTGTAAACTTTTCTCATTCATATACCTGAAGAGAGAGACAGCAGTCTCTGAATATAGTACTTTTCTCTCTACATTTTGGTGTTTTTATGGGCTCCTTTTACTAGATGGAATTCTGTTGTTACAGAACACTTTTACCAGTCATATATATATATATGTATATATATATATATATATATATATATATATATATATATATATATATATATATTTTATTTATATATTTACACACAGGAGTGGAATTTGTCCACCATCGGTGCACCTGTCATGTGTATGTAATTATTTGGCTTTCCACCGTCCTGGCGGTATATATGTTTTATCATTCCCCTAAAATAACTTAGCAATGTAGCCAGAGCCGGTCAGAAATTTTTCTTTGTGGACATATATATATATATATATCTATAGATACATATATATATGTATAGGGGATCTATTATATATATATATATATATATATATATATATATATATATATATATATATATATATATAGTATATATATATATATTTGTGTGTGTGTGTGTGTGTCTTTGTGCGTGGTATGGCTTTTATGTATGTATGCATAAGTATATGTATATAGATTTATAGAATTACAAAAGACGTACGCGATATTGTTAAAAGAAAATACGGGCACAAAATAACAGGCAGAATTTCAACATGAAGCACCTTCATGAATAGTCGAGGCACAAATGAGACAGTTTCGAACAATAGCATAAAACTAAACAAAAGGAACAAGAACCGCCAGATGGCTAATTGTCGAAGGGTAGTAAGGAAAGAGATAATCGGGATAATCTGCTCACAAACTGAAAGAACATACTTAACGATGCATGGAAATGAGAGAGAGAGAGAGAGAGAGAGAGAGATAGAGAGAGAGAGTGAGCGGGGTTTGTAGTATTATATTACTTTAGAATTTTTCATTGTAACTATCTGGAAAATGTTCAGATATATTTTTCTCATTTGTAGTACCTCCTCCGATAAAATTCTTGGGAAAGATTGACAGTGGAGCACTGTGGCTGTACGCATTGATTTCTAAGTTCCAAGTTGTTAAGGCGATAAAAGTTGATAACCTCGTAGCTTACATGAATGAATGACGAATTACGTGGAATATTAATTACTGTTAATATTTCACACTATCTTAGTTCTTATGTTGATGCTATGGTTTAAGTTCGCATAGTCAAATGATATGGATTTTCACTACTTTTGTATCATTAGCATATACCATTCTTAAGTATACATTACCTGGAAATTTTAATATTCAAGCCATAATTTAGAGATTTTTGTATTGTCTAAATATCTATGTTTATGATATATTTCCAAAAGTTTTTATAGCTTTCTTAACACTGCTTGTTTCAGATGTTATTTTTTAACAAGATCAAATCACATTAGGTTTCAACATTGATTATACATTTTTTATATAATTTCTTTTTACCTTCCTTGAGATGTCGGAATTCATGTTATTTTTCGAGCTGTTGAAATTCTTGTTACATGTTTTGAGATGTTAAAATTCTTATCATATTTTTTAAAGATATTTTTTTGTCATATTTTTGAAATTTTAATATTTTTTTTCTATGACTTTTGAGATATATGAATTCTTTTTATTTATTTATTTTCTGAGACGTGAAAGTGAAGGGTCTTGTTATACCTGGTTTTGAACACCGGTCAGAAGGAAGGATTGGACGAAGTGAACCATATGACCTAACAATTTCGGTCTTTAAGGCGTTCTTCATAGTACAGACATACTAGGTTTGGAAATTCTTATCTTTTAGTCAACGCTCCAAGGGAGAGTAATTATTAAGCTGCTTGGGTTTTTGTCATAAGAAAATAACATTGTCTTTCATGTTAAATGTTCTCGAGTTATTTCTGGAATTTTTAATTAAGCAGAGGATGCAAGGGAAGAAAAAACCGGAGATATTTCCCCTCCTTAACTTTTAGCTTTATTACACTGAGAATGAATGGCACTGAATGCTTTTCAAAATGGTTTTTTTTGGGGGGTGGGGGTGGGGGTTGGGGGGGGGGGGGGGGGGGGGAAAGAGGACTGGAGCACTTTGCACAGGGAAGAACTCGGGCTGTTTCATATCTGATATGTTGAGTGGACTTACCACTCGGGGATAGTAGCCATGAGGTCACATTTTCCTTTGGCGAATTAATTGCTGCGTTACCGAGGATTGCTGTTGCTATCTTTACTCCTGAGGTTGCTTAAAACTAGGCGACGTGCATTTGTTTTTGTCATGTTTTAACAGTGAAACTGGATAACAGGACTTGTAGTCCATAGGTCCAGACCTTACTTTTGACATCTGGGTATTACCTATAAGACGGCAGTTTCAAAGTGAGGATTTGGACAAAGTAAATACATCAGGATCATATTTAGACAATAGTTTTCCAATGTGGTAGCGGTTTCATATTCCTCATCCAGTTCTAAATGCCCGTTAAGCCTTTCAAAACAATTTACAGCCTCAGGCGGTACCAAAATCTGAGCTGGCTCTAGGTCTGGGTGAAACATGCTTTCGCATTCTGCTCTCAATCGAGCACACCCTCTCACAGTTCAGCTCTGCTATTGTTATCAAAAGGAATTTCTTGGTTCTTCATTTCTTCAGTCTGCTTGCATTCTCGCTGCGTCGTGTGGCTTACAGACATTCTAATTGTTATACCTGAGGTTTAAATTGATATTTCTCATTCGATGCATTTCTCTGGCGAGACCAGGCACAGGAATCTGGATCGTGTTCACCTCTGGAGTTCAGATCGAGGATAACGTTAAGACGTCAATCGGAGGAACGTGTACAAGACAAAAGTGACCCTTTCCTTTGATGATCTTTTTACAGCAACGTTTCCCAATTTGTAACCACTATATTGCTTATAATTTCATGGATCCTAAGCACATTTTTTCGCTTTAAAAGAGAGAGAGAGAGAGAGAGAGAGAGAGAGAGAGAGAGAGAAAACGAACTCACACAAACATACAGACAAAAGAGAAGTAGGTCAATATGACTGATGTTTAGTTACTTTGTTCCTTTCAAACGAAACGCATGTTTATATAGTTGCTCAGGCACATATGCTGATCTTTGTTTGTTTGATTTATTAAAATTTTCTTGTTAAATTACCTGTATTATTATTCGTAAATTAATAATAGTAAAAAAATTATTAATTATTTTATTATCATCTCATATATCTTCCGCCTCGCACACCATTATAAAAGAAATTTGATTTTAGTGAAGCGACAGATTATGTGAATGAATGAATAAAAAAAAAAAAAAAACCGCCGTTTTCCCGCCGATAGCTCACTTCTGATCAATAAATCATAACTTGGTCCAGACTTGGCTGTTGTTCGGGTAATAACTGTGATTATCTCTCGTCACTAAAATATGGCTGTAGAAAATGTCTGGTAACTTGTAGCTGGCTCCCTTTTGGTCAGATATTTGAGGTTAATGCGTATTTGATGTCAGTGCTTGCTTACTTGCTTGCTTGCAGGCTGCAGCGGTCATAAAACATTGCATGGCTCAAAAGCAGGGTTCAGGGCAATTGTTTCTCTTTCTTTATATATACAAAGAGCTTTATGTTTTGATTCAACAGTGGTTAACTAATTCATTGATATTATATTCACCATGGAACTGTTTATTAATATTCTTAATTATTGGTTGGTCTTGTAATAATGCATCTTAATGTTCACTTACGTGGGCCTTATCTTCTCTCTCTCTCTCTCTCTCTCTCTCTCTCTCTGGAATATTAAGTCCTGCGTTTTTATGCATTTTGGTTGTAAGTACTGCTCCATGAATGCCGGCCATTGCACCATTGTCTGTTGGGGTTTACCAGATATCGTCATTAGAGATTAGAGGCCGAAGATCCCATGGATCTTCATTAAGCCCTCAGCCTTTAGTATCGTCCTCCACCCCTCCCTCTCCTTTCCCCTCCCTCCCTCCCTCCTTCCTTCTCTCCCTCTTATGCTTCCTTGTCTTCCTCCTCAAAACTTCTTTTGTTTTGTTTCTCTCTTGTGTTGTGTTTTGTGCATTCCGTCCCTCCTGTGTAGGATCTTTCCCTAATTTAGATGAAAGCATTGCGGGGGGCGGGGCCATGGGTGGGGGATGAGGGAGGTTTTTTGTTCGGGGTTGGGACTTCGGGGAGGTATGTTTGTGTGTGTGTATGTGTGTAGGCGCATGTGCGCGTGTCTCGTGTTCGATTCTCTGTTCTCGCCCCCGGCTACCTCCTAATGAGCACCAATATTGAACTGCCGAACGAAAAGAGGGGATTGCGATGGCGGATGAGGGAATTACATTAACCCTTAGGAGAGGAAGAGGATGACGGGAGGGTGTAAACTTTTCAGAGAGAGAGAGAGAGAGAGAGAGAGATAGGGAGTTTCCTCAGTATCGCTGATGCGTGACTAGGATTTTGGAAATTTGAATACCATGGCATTAGCCATAGTTCGCGTATTAAGTTGGCGCTTCCACTGTGGTCAAAGTTTACGGCTGCCTCTCTCATCGAAATCATTGAATAAATTGGAAGTCAGCATGATGCTTTCGATGGCTGAATTCCAGTCCATTTGATAATCTCCATTTTTTAAAATGATGATGGAGCTGATGAAATCAAGAACGACTACTTCAGTTACAGCGAAGGCTTAGCAAGAGGCTCTTATAACGTAATCATCTGTTAAGCCTCGAGATGTTTATACCTCCTGTTAACTTTTGCCCAATTTCATTTTCTCCATTCGCTCGGTGTGTTGACACACTGAGTTACCGAAACGCTGAAAGTTTCAAGTTTAGTTACAGCCGGCTGCGGTTGACAGTGGTTTGCACCATAATTTACTTTTTAATATAATATACCATGGTCTCTCTATCTCTCTTTCGCCATCTCACTGTAAAGGTGCGCTCCCTCTCTCTTTCTCTTCTCTTGACTCTAGCTAGAGATTTCGGATTCGAATCTTTGGAGAGACCGGAGAAGTTAGCTAAACTAAGCTGTCATTTACGAATTGGATGGTCAGTCGACTGCACTGGAACTCAACTGGAGAGAGAGAGAGAGAGAGAGGAGAGAGAGAGAGAGAGAGAGAGAGAGATCGCCATATGCCATCAAAAGAACAAAATGGGAATGTCCTTGACCTAGGCAATCCCCACCACACTCATCAGAAATTCATAAGATATGTCTCTCTCTCTCTCTCTCTCTCTCTCTCTCTCTCTCTCTCTTTTACCGAGAGAACCAAAAGATATCGGACAACCCGTGCGTGCTAATCTGAATGCATAAGTTACACTGAGTTCGCTGCCTAAATCTTTTCATCAAAAGTTTTTCTAGAATTCTGATCAATAGCGGCTTCTTTATATTAATATTTCAAATACGTTAGGTAGAAATAAAACGTAGCTATATTATATATATATATATATATATATATATATATATATATATATATATATATTAGATACATAAACATATATATTTTATATATATGCATGTATAACTGAATCACAGAAAAATGGAACGTGATGAATATGTAAAAATAAAGACAAATTCCACGAAGGAAAGAGATACGACGTCTGTTTTTTTTTCATTCGTGAAAATATGTCTTTATATATACATTCTTATATCATATATATATATCTATATATACAGTCTATATGCATAATATATATTATAGTTATATATATATTATAATATATATACATATAGTATATTATATGTTTATATATACCTATATTTTATATTATATTCATATTATTTATATCATTTATACGTATATTAATATGTTTTTATATAATACCTATATTTTATATTATATTCATATTATTTATTCATTCATTTATTTACATTGTATACGCTATGTAAGTGTTTCTGGTCCGAAAATAATTGGATTAAGCACAAACGAGTAAGAGCCATAGTTCGCGTATTAAGTTGGCAATATTTTCACAGTAATATTATAAGCTAAAAACGGTTACACTAATTTGTTTCCTGACTGTTCATTGATGCAAGAGCATCAAAAAGCTCTGTAATTGATCCATCTTCGAAACAGTATTTTTTGTTTTGTTTTTTTGTTTTAGACGATAGCAATATCATCAATAGCTGTGAATTAGATGAAAAGCGTTACGTGTAATTGCGCTTGAATACGTAATCGTGCGTGTTGAATTCTCTATACTTTCAAGTTGAAACATTGTGTATGACCTGGTAGAATCTCTCTCTCTCTCTCTCTCTCTCTCTCTCTCTCTCTCTCTCTCCACAGCAATCAGATCCCACCGTTTCTGAGAGACCTTCCTTCACCCCATCTTCTGCAGTGTCGCCCATCTTCAAGACGTAAACATTTTCTCAACGAATTGGTCGGATGGGGCCGGGGGATGAAAGCCCCGGTCCAAGTGCAATAGCGATGGCGGTGCGTGGACCGGGTGTGCTGGTATAAGGATGGTAAAAGAACTGGAAGGGGGTGGTGGGGGAATAGAAGCGGAGGTGGGGGTGGGTGGGAGTGGGGGGGGGGAGTTGGTAGGGAAACAGCAGCCGGGATGAGTAGACGTTAACAGAGGGACTGGGAGAGAGAAGGGATGGGATGGGACTTTGGATGGGACAGGATAGCCTAAGGGAGAAGGGTGCCTAAAAGAATGCTGGGAAATCGATTACGTGATATTGATGTGTGTGCGTGTGCGAGAGAGAGAGAGAGAGAGACAAATGTTATGAAGGGAACGTGCACTTCCTTGGAGGGAGGCTGAAACGGGGTTATTTGTATTGCGATTATGTCGGTGTGATTGATGTGTCTAGATAGTAGGAAAAAAAAAAAGATTTGCTGTAGTATTTTAATGCTGAACCCCTCTCTAGTTACAGCCCTGTTTTATTCTAACAGTTAGCAGTTCAAAACAATCTGGAACTTGACGCAGTCGCATGCATTGGATATCAGTGAAAATGCCACATCTGTGTCTCATACTATTCTCTCTTTATATTGTTTCATACTTATAATGAGGGTTTATTGAAGTATATCTCTCCCATCATAGGACGATGACAGCCTTCGGGGAAAGCTCTGACCGCACCAATGGTGAGAGGGCGGACTCATCTGGTGGTAGAGTGCTGTTCCAGCTATGATCCTTTAGCCCGATGGATCAGCGTCTTTAATTATTTACTTTCCCAACGTACGGATCTGGCCTACGACCACTTATCTATTGAACGTCTCTTTGCCTCTGCCCTCTCCAATTCTCTACCCCTCCCCAAAACCCAGTTGCTTCCCCCGACACATTTCATGTTTCCCACAGCAAATTTGACTTGCATTTTCGTTTTAAGGGGAATTCTGTGACCTGCACCATGATGCCACCTGTAACTAAAATTGTGGATATCAGACGTCCTTGAAATGATATCTGGCTAAAAATTTCGCTTTCAGTTTCTGTTATTTTCTTGTCCATTGTTCATCGAAGTCTACAGTTTCTTCCACATCTTCAGCTATTGCAGATCTTGTCATACATCTTTGCAATCTTCTTACCCATATACCGATAGTCTTTTTCTGAGAAACTTCCACATAACCCATGAAGAGGGGTTCAGTTCAGTCCCCACTGATAAGGAAGGTCAGAAAGGCCACCAAACTTTCTTTTATTCAAGTAGGGGAACAAAGCATTCGACTCTCAAGCACATATTACTGTTCATCACAGACGTGCATTCTAGACTTGCAATATCATTCCCAAGATAATTCGCTTCATGCCGTTTGTTGACTGGCTATTCTTTGTTCTCAAGCTTTGGCCTGGACTGACGATACAACCAAACATGCATGTGTTTTACCTACATATAGGGTTTTAGCGTTCACATTTTTATTATTATTCATTTACATTCAGCGTTAATAGGTTTTTCGTTGTTTTGTGCTGATATTTTCCTTCTTGTGGATCACTCTGTCATCATGCTTAGTGAGTTCATGACCTTATGCATGTACTTACAGTAGTAAAAATTATGATATCATTTCATCCTTGATATTTTGGTCATGCATTTATTTCTGCAGTGTCTCCCTTCACACCATATTTGTTGGCAGGAAAGAGCCCAGCCCCACACTCCCTTTCCAACCTTATCACACCTAAGGCCTCAAAAGCCCGTGCTGGCATAATCCAGCTTATTCTGAAACTTCACATTACTTCCTCAGTAGGCGGATGTATGAATTTTCTCCTTGATTTTCAGTGGGGAACAATTGTTCCAGTACCTGAAGTGTAGCTCCTTATTCCGGTATATCCAAAAGTTTTCAGTAATTCAAGCAATGTGCCTCACTGTTAATACTCACTATCTCTGTTCCATAGTACTTATTTATCTCTTTTCTTAGCCAGTCACGCTGTTGGGTGAGGGCATAAAACCATAACCTTTAATTCCCTGCTACACATAACTAATTTCATAGTAATGAATTGGTACACTTGTTTATGTCAGAAGAAAATAATTTCTCTTCACTTCAAGAAATCTGATCCAGTTTTTGATGAGGCCACTAGGGAGTCTGTTTCAACTCTTAATGAGGCTCCTAGGTGGTCTGTCCCAACTCCTGGTATAAGGACTTGAGGTAATGTGCTCCAGGTCTTGAGTTAGTCTAATCCAACTCTTGATGTGGACTGAGGTAATCTGTTCCAGGCGTTGATGAGGTCTTGAGGTAGTCTGTTCCAACTCTTGATTAGGCTCTGAGATAGTCTATTCCAAATCTTGATGTGGTTTTCAGGTAGACTGTTCCATCTCTTGATGAGGACTTTAGGCAATCTGCTCCAGGTCTTCAGGCCTTGAGGTTATCTATTCCAACCCTTGATGAGGATTTGAGGTAATCTGTTCCAGGTCTTGAGGCCTTTGGGTTGTCTGTTCCGGGTCTTGAGGCCCTCAGGTTGTCTGTTCCAACTCTTAATGAGGCTTTTAGGTAGTCTGATTCCAAATCTTGAGAAGGCTTGGAGGTAGTCTATTCCAAATCTTAATGAGGCTTTTAGGTAGTATGTTCCAACTCTTAATGAGGCTCTCAGGTAGTCTATTCCAACCCTTGATGAAGGTTTGAGGTAGTCTGTTCCAACTCTTGATGAGACTTTGAGGTAGTCTAGTCCAACTCTTGATGTGGCTTTGGGGTAGCCTATTCCAAATCTTGATAAGGCTTTGAGGTAGTCTGCTCCAACTCTTAAAGAGGCTTTGAGGTAGTCTGTTCCAACTTTTGATGAGTCTCCGAGATAGTCCACCCCAACCGTCATTGCGTTAAAGAAGAATAATTTATGAATTTGAAAGACATAAGCTTCTAAATATTTTCTTGACTTTTATTTTTAGCATTGAAAACAAAAAACATGATAAGAGTTCTTTTAGGATGAACCAAACATGTTTTGCTTTACTATTTGTTTACTGGTACTCAAGCCTTGTGCTGGTAATAAAAAGTAATACAAGTGTTACTGTGCTGATATGGCAATGCAATGGATAAAGTTTGTCAGAGGAAAGTGAGTGTGCGTAATATTTTCCAAATATTTTACTTGAGGCGAGATCGACTCATCCGCGTGTCGCACTTCGCAGTCTTGTTGCCCAACAGATTGCTTCTTTGTTTCTCGCTTTTCTATTTTACCTTTCACCTCCGGAAGCCTTTCACATTCAAGCTCTTATTGATTTAGGTGTGTTCTTTCATAACTGCAGGCTTCTCTTTTATTTGTTTTTAAATTTGAATGTTTCTTTGAGATTTTTTTTGAGAACATAGTAGTACCTCAAATTTCACTACCTTAGTTTTCCTTTTTCCTTTTACATGATTTTCAGAGGAAAGTTTTTCTTTTTGAAACACTAACTGTGCAGGAATGGAATTTTATTTCGAACGGTTATTCATAAATTCTATATATACAGTTTTAGAAATGTTCGAGGAATATTTTTCCTTTCTTTTGAAGTTCTCATATTCTATATTTTTAACCATTTTGGCTTTGATTCATTTTCTAGCTGTTTCTTGGGTACACACATAAACTATATATATATATATATATATATATATATATATATATATATATATATATATATATATATATATGTGTGTGTGTGTGTGTGTGTGTGTGTGTGTGTATGTATGTACAATACTTCAAAATGGTATAACACATTTTACCAGTCACGTATGTATCCATGAATGTACACTGACAGTAGATGTGAATACGAATTTTCGCAAGTAAGATAAAATGTCTCAAAATTACTTGTCCAGGTCACGTTTTTAAATTTTTGTATTATCTTGTAAACGAAGTCACATTCAAAATATCTACAGATACGTTTTGAGTTTTCATATTGGATATATAACTATGCATTCTTTATTAGGTAGTATTTGGATAACGGTTTTGAATGATTATTATTTTTGTTAATTATATTCACTCATTTTCTATCTTTTCACAAATGGTCAATTATTTTAGCCGGTCAGGGCTTCCTTTGCGAGTCAGTTGGATTGTAAATAATAATAATAATAATAATAATAATAATAATAATATAATAATAATAATAATAATAATAATAATAATAATAATAATAATAACCCCCTGCTCAATCAGATCATGTTTCGGCAGTATTTGAATCAAAATGGTCTTTTTCACCATTATGATAATCATAATTAACAATTAGACAGATGGAGATCTCTTTCCCTAGGTGTAGTGAAATTCGGCTCGAGATGTATTGACAAACCTTCGAAGCAATTCATTTGACAAATGTTGTTATGATTCTTCTTAAAGATCATGACTGCCTGTAGTTGTTTTCCTTTATAGCCCTGGATATGTATACGCGAACTTCTATAAAAAAAAAAAAAAGAGACACTCGTCTACAGCTGACCCAGATTCCTCTTCCTAGATATGCAATTGAGAAAACTTAAAAGATGATTACAATTTAAGATTTATGACAATAATTAGGCAAACAATATATGTAAATGCTTAGAAAGAAAATTAAAATCGTCTCTTGTTTAATACGTCAAAGGGACGCAGATTATCTTAATCCAAATTATTCGTTAATTTTTATCACGAATTTCCATATTTGTCTCTGCAAATATCGGGAGCTCATTCATTAGATTTATATTTCCACGAGAAACAAGCTGACTTGTGCCTTTTATTTTACATCAAAGAAAGTCTGAAAATATATTAATGACTTCAAGACGTCGGTCCTTTTTATTCAGGTTTATCTGTAAACAAACGCCTTGTAAGATAAGATCATAAAGCCACTTATTCCCATGCTTATGGAGGATTAAAGACACAACATTAAGAGGAATGAGGCTGCAAAGTTTTTCAGAAGCACCTATTCGTACAAAAAGGCAATTTTGGAATTGTTTTTATCAGTAGAGGAAATGAGGGTTAAGTCAGTTGGTGTATTGACTTCTCTCCTATACAATATTAGCAAGTTAGCTGTCATTTATAAACTAAGAAATATGTTATTCACCACCCTTAGCACCTTTGTAATCAAGGCTAATTACTTTTTTCACATTACAATATTCAGAGTTGAAGCGTCACATGGCCGTAACCAGTCTAGAACACTTTGAGCCGCCCTTTCACCCTTTCTCATCCTTGCACCTCGTTCCACCTTCTTCCTTCCATTTACGCTTAACATCAACACTTCGCTTTCAGAGGCAAATATTTACTACCAAACAACTATAAGAGTCTTCTGCCTTCATTCTTTCATTGACCGTGTTTACTGTATACATTCATTGCTCCATTTTCCAGGTCTCCATTGACCCTTATAACCTTAGCCTTATTCTCAACTGCCTCCTCTTGGAAATCCCTAAACTCTTTCATTAGTATCTTCAGTGTCTCTTCAGTAGTCCAGTCACTACTGCGTCAACTGCAGTCTTGGCCAATTCCACACTTCAGCCCTGACTCATCTTCATATCCCATCGTTGTGCACCTGCAACTACTGTCATTTCTGTGAATTCTCACCTTTTTACAAACACTAACATATACTCCACTTCCATCACAAACTATTCTTGGCCAGGTGCGTGGAAGAAGAGGCGAGTCACAGGCTAAGTGAGACAAGGAATGTCTGAGCAAGTATCCAAAAGGTTTAAGAAGGAACCTGGAGTGTCAGTGGAAATCAGAGTGGACATAAATGAGTGTTGAGTCACTCTTCTCCATAAAAATAGTGTTGATGTTCGATGAAAGAGGAAGAAAGACGCTGAAGCTACTTAACTGAATTGTTTGCTCGGTAAACGTCGCGTAAGAAGAACAACCAAAAGGGTGAGAAATAAAGGGAGATACGTAGGAGTGGTGAAGGAGTTAGCATTTGAGTTGTTTTTATGTTCAGGAGGCCTCTTCCATCAGGGAAAACGCTGCGTGTTGAAATAGTAAATCTGCACGCAAACAGCATATGGCGATATGCTTACTTTCATTTTTGCATATATTAAGTAGTAGTCAATGGGTCATTACTGACTCCTGAATGAACGAAAAACTGAAAATCCGCACAGATGGCATTTCATTACATTAAGATGCTCTGTTGTTTTCACTGAAGAAAATCAAAGATGAGGCTAAGTACCAATGTAGTTTGATAACGCAGCAGTGAATAATCGTTTTGAAAGTTGAACACAGTTAAATTCAAGATTAGAAGGAATGGAATATTCAATTATTTGCTTATTTTAAAAAATGGCCTGTAAATACGCTAGGATAGAGGAGTGAGATGAAATATGCAAACCGGTCATACAATTCTGATATCCAGCTAACTCGGCTCATTTAGTCGATAATGAAGAACTAACATCGATTCCGAGTTGCTTTCTACTCAGCACTTTGGGAAAACCAACCCAACCTCATTGCCTGGCTCGGTTCCTTCCTCCCCTCCCCCCAAACCTCCTGCCCCCGCCACTCCAGCCCCCTTTCCACTAAATGAAAGTGGTAATAGAAGGGAGACTCCATTTTTCCCTTCCATTCCCTCCCTTAGGGAATGGAGTAAGGTGGAAAATTGCTCTCTCTCTCTCTCTCTCTCTCTCTCTCTCTCTCTCTCTCTCTCTCTCGTTATTTCTGAATCCTGTTGGGGAAGCTTGACTCGTTAGTCTTGTCAGTTCCTCCCGGGAAGAGGATTGAGAGGATTGAATCTCATCAGTCGTCCACCAAAGAGGATTGAAATAATTAGTATCGTTAGTTCCTCTCTAAGGATTTATTCCGTCCTTCTGTTTCCCAGGCGAAAGAATGAAAGAAATCCTCGAGTAAATTACTTCTTTTTCTTTATTCATTTTTCTGTTGGAGATGTTCATAGCGCTTGTAGTTGAGTAAACGTTTCTTCTTCGGTAGTCTAGAGTTTTTTTTATGCGATATAGAGACATTTCGGTTTTAAGGTCTACCCGAAAATAAAACAACTTAAGGTTGCTTATTTTAACCTATTATTATGTGGTATACGTATGTTGAGCTTTGTAATATTGTTGAAATACCTAACAACCTCGGCATTACATGTTGTTCCTTAAATCCTCAGATGACACTACCTGATAACAGCAGTAATTATAATCTCATTCACCGTTTTCACTAGGAAGAAACAGAACAAAAAGGCGATGAGAGGAGGACCGGAAAGATATATAATTGATAACAAATATAAAAAAATGAATAATTATCTGCCCGAGGACCAGCAAGGGATAAACACTAAACAGCAGGAACGCAACCGAGAAGAATGGTAATGGTGCTGAAATGGAAGTACAAAAACACCCAAGCCAAACGAACTAGCATTTAGGATTCTCTGCTTTCTTCTGTATTTCCTTGGCCATTTAATCTGTTTCATTTTATCGGGCTCCCTTGTCTTCATTAAAAGTTTTCTGGCGGGACCTCGTCAGATTTTGACAGTCTTTCCCCTCAACGTCTCTTTTCTCATTATAAAAAATATCCGCTGCCAAGGTAACTAAAGCCTTAGATTAGGAAAAGTCAAGGAGCATCGGTTGTTGTAAGACCATTGATTAAATGGCTTTCATTAGGCGCAGTGTTTTTCAGATGATCAGGAATCGAGTTCTAAATCCTCCACCGCCATATTAAAGGCTAACTAGCTAAATTAAGGGGTAATTGGGGCTCTTTCAATTATGCTCTGCCTAATTGACTGGAGTATCTGTGGTGCCATTTGTTCCACATTTGGATGCGTTACGCCGTTTAGTGACCACAGCGCTAATGCTATCAACCTCTTTGTTATGCCAAAGCCTCTGTGTTAACGAAGAAAAAACAAATAAATGCATAACTCAAATCTTAAACTGCAAACATCTTTTAATATCTAATCCACTATATCTCAGGAATGACTTACATCCAAGGAAATCATAACTGTAAAGTGCAGGGTCACTGGCAGGATTCGAACCATTGCTGACCCGTCAAGAGAGATATGAGATATCAACTCTGCAGTACATAGGCCCAGTCTGCAATTCAGATTCTGTACTCAGAATCGTTATCAACCCATCTCCGCCTAGAAAGCAGATTGGTAAGATAGCAGCACGAGGCTAATTATAAACTTTTGTCACTCATGCTCGTATGACTTTTTCAGATTCACAAATATCGTTTAATATCAAGTTCACTGCACTTCTAGAATAACCATCATGGTAGAGATGGATTAATATCGATTCCAAATACAGAACCTAAATTCGTCAGGTATAGCTACAGTCCTCAAAATCACTGTCTACCGAAATCAGGCAACGGGTCGAATCCTGACGAGGACGAAGCACTTATCACTTACAATTCCCTTTGGTATTCCTGAGGAATAGTGAATTGCATATTAAACGTTACTTGCAGGTTAACATGTATAGTTATAAAAAAAAAGTCACGTGCGTATAAGTGAAAAAATAAAAATACGCATGCCCACTCTCTGTCTCTCTCCATCTCTCTATATAAGCTGACAATCGGACTAAATATGTATGTATGTTCGCTATAGACGGAGAAACTACTTAACCGAATTGAACCAAAGTCAGACCATATATGTAGGTTTTATAGGCGATGGTTTTTATCTGGATATCGTTTTGATATGGAAAAAAGGAAACATAATTCTGACAGACCCTTTGACGAGCATTCCAAGTATGCTCTTACTTTTCTTCTATGATGAATAATAGCGATGCTGTTACGGTTCAAACATAGTTTATTAACACAAAAACTGGAGCCTAATTAAGGAACTTGAGATCATACAGACCGTCACAGCTGGAAATCGACAGTTAAACCCAACCATATAAGAAATGTTAGCCATTGACGCTGACTATTTAATATTGATCACCAATGTTACTTATGTCGGTTTCTGTATTCATCAAGCTCATAACTTCCGTATGGAATAATACCAACAGTTTCATATGAAGGGTGGACTTCAATGAGGAATAATCTAACATAAGGCATACAAGAGAATACATGCAAGTTTTGTATTTCAGAATACTCGAATTAGTAACTAGGAGCTGTACCTTTCCTTTGAACGTGTTATCGAACGTACATTCACTTCTAAATGACTTGGACATACATCTATCCCTAGCCAATGCTACTGCGTCATTGACCGGCTCAGCCAGGCACCGCCAGCCAATGGCAGGCGCATACATGTTGCAGGTGCATACGTGTTGCGACAGGTTGTTCGGGAAAAATGTTCATCGTGATACCCCCCTTAAACGGCCTTTGATAAAACTCAGCCTATAGTTAAACTCTGATATTGATATTAAATGCATTTGTATTAATTTATGTTAACTCATGGCACTAAATTTGAATGCAGCAGGTCCTTTTTTGGCCCTCTGTCCTCTAATTCCCTAAGAAGGTGGACTGTGCCCGCCCTGCTATTAAGGTCAGGGTAGGTAGACTGTGACCTTGTTCTCCCCTGTTCAGTAAGTAGAAAGGGCGTAAACCTCCTGCCCTCTAATGTTGTGGGAAACACTCAGGACCCCATTCCAAGGGGTAGGGGTTGGTTCCCCCTTTACTATTTAGGATGCCTTGTGGCCTCCATATTGTAGGGAGACAGTTTGTACCTATAGAAACACTTCTACATAGAAGTCATCTTCGAAAGTTATTTAAATGTGGGGGTATGAAAAAGAGGGGTTATGACCCCCATAGAACCGGCCCTCGAATTTCGGATTTTTGACTAAAAAACCTTTCCTTGGGGGTGGGGAGGGTCTATGGTTAAAAATTTGGTTAGCCCTACCTGTCTCCGAAAGGTGGTATTAAAATGAGGGGTTATGAAAAAAGGAAGTGTTTTATGACCCCCTTAGAACCAGCCCTCGAATTTCGGATTTTGACTAAAACCTCCCTGTGGGGAGAGGGGAGGGGAGTCTATGGTAAAATTTTGGTAGGCCTTAGCTTTCATAGTCTGGACGTGCATAACGAACGAACAAACAAACAAACAGACAGACGACAGACAGAAAATTGCCCTTTATATATTTATATATATATATATATATATATATATGTATATATATATATATATATATATTATATATATATATATATACATACATATACATATATATATATATATATATATATATATATTATAATATATATATATATATATATATATATAGATTTACTCTCAGTTCGCCTCTGCTAGAGATCATTTAAACGTTAAGTAACTCTCTCACTTGGATACATGTTAATTTTTTTTTATAAGTTTCACATAATGTTTGTGAAAGTTGCATTAAATGTTACGTCTTTTGCGTTATTTGGAAAATGATTGCCTTTTTCTGACGCTACGAGAGAGAGAGTGAGAGTTTGGTCGAGGTGGCCCAGAGAGTGTATAGCAATGGCTTAATGACATTCCACGAATTCAAGAATCTAATGTTCGGGTCCTTGTTCTCTTTAACACCCCAGTCTCGCAATTCATGGAAATTAAAAGTCTCTCTCTCTCTCTCTCTCTCTCTCTCTCTCTCTCTCTCTCTCTCTCTCTCTCTCTCTCTCTTATATTTACTCATTTACTGTATAGATTTATAGAATGTGTATAGAAAAAGACCAAAAACAGTCATTGCTATTTTGTAAAAAAAATTTTAGATTTCGAAAATGAAGCTTTTATGACTGAAAATAAATATATCAATAAAATAAAGTTTTAATTTTGTCACCAATTCAACTTTTGCGAGGTTATATATTTTTCCTAACCGCTCTTTTACAAAGTAAAGCGCCTGGCACGATGAACATCCAGATAGTACCTCTGGAAGGCAAATGGGAGATATTTTTCCCGTGTAAGCTCTGATAACATAAACTTAAATCTTTTATCGCTAGAAAACACGAGAGCGTAAAAGTGCAGATATTTTATAAAGGCTCCGTAGCGACAGATATTTGTCACTCACCATAGATAAATGAAAGCAAACTTTTAGTTCGATGCCAAACTAAGTTCGTAGAATCGATTTCTTAACATTTTAATTGCAGTAGAATCTGAGATGGGCATTTCTACCCAAAACAATCAACGTCCTCCAGGAAGTGTGTGTTAATAGATAAGGTTTCCTAATACAAGCCATTCTTTGTATAAAGGAAAGTATTTATTTGTTTGTTCATAGCTCGTAAATCCTACTGGGGATGCATTTTTGTGCTACCATAAATACCACTACTAGAGCCATACAAGTCAGTCTTTAACTGTAATTCGCTTACGAAATTATGACTACGTAGCACAAGATTTGCAGAATTAAGGAGTAACACCATCGCACCAGATGATCTGGGTCTGTAAGGCCAGTAGTCTGGTGTTGGGTCCCTCTCTGATCACAGAATAGTCTGGTATATCCATTATTAAATTTTACTGTTAACTCACACTTGGCTACACTGAACAACCTAAACTCCTTAACCATTTCGACATGTTCTTTCTCGTTGTGTAGAAGAGACTCATTAGCTTGGTAGGCATCTCTTCCAGGAGAAGCCCTCTGGAATAAGCCACTCTTCTCCAGTCTTGGAAGGTGCCATAGCCATTGCACTACTATGTACCTTCAATTGGAGTTCCCTTGCAAGGGATACACCAAAGCACACTTTTCTGTCTGTTCCTTCTTCCTCTTGCTTGTCAGATGATGTGCAGGGCAGACTTAGTAGAAGGGCCAAGGATGCCTTGTTGTCTCTTCGAAGTTGACCAGTTTTTTGTAGATATCCCTTTATGCTTGTTTTACATTTGTTGCTTATCTTGGGGATATATTAAACTTAATCTTGGTCCACAGAATCGATCACAGATATGTATTATATATGGCAATGTTTAAGGCTTATAGAAGATTAAAAAGGACTTGGATGTTGTTGCTGTTTATTTTGATATCCTTTTTTATTCTGAAACTCTTGTGACTGATTTGTGACTTATTTCAGAATTGTTGGTTTCTTGGTTTAAGAAGCCTATTTTACTTCAGTGTAATATCACTTCAAGTGCCTGTGGCCGCAATAAACACAAGTGGTTAAAGTCTGTGGAAGTCTAATAAATTTTAATGTTTTTGCAAGCTATACGAACCCCAAAGAGGTTTGAGATTACTATGGCTACTTGCTTGCTAACATGGCAGCAGTTCAAGAAGCTGACACCAAGGCTTGTTCCATTTTTGTTAGTGATTACAACACTCATCACACTGAATGGCTTAACACAGTTACTGCTACAGGCAACCATGGTGTTGCTGCTCTAGATGTCTCCACTATTCTGGTTGTGAGCAGTTAATAAATGAACCCACACACCAATCTGGCAACCGTCTTGACCTTGTAATCACAGACGTTACAGGGACTGTATCTTGTGGAGTGGGTTAGCCTGTTGGTTCATCTGACAATTGTTTGATTAAAGTTAATGTAAAGATGAATCATGTTGTTCCAAAAGCCTCATTGACATAGGGCTAGTTTAGCAGCTGCTAGTGCTAGCGACGTGTGAACTACCCTTCTACTTGCTCAGTGTCAGTGAAAAGTTAGTAAGCCTGCCACTTGCCGGGATAATCCGGGATAGTGGTAAGTGAAGCTGTTGTCCTGGCTAACTACTTGCCGATCACGTGACCCTCTAGCAGCCACAACCATCCCTGTGTCAACGGCAGGTTGCCACATTGCTGGACTGCTGTTATATCTTCCCCAACACAAACATGTGTGAGAAGTGGAATCTAGATGAAATTTCCACGCTTTTTGAAATCTATGTGGAATACGATTGCTTGTGGGATATAAGGCACGCTCATTACATGAACAGGAACAAAAGTAACATGACAATGAATGTGCATGTTAGTCAAGGCTTTCATCAAGGAAGGCCTTGATGTTTCCAGTGCTGATTTTTTAAGGAAGAAAATTAAGGTTATCAAATACGTCTATGGACAAGAACTGGTGATAATTGAAAAACCAAAGAAAAGTGGCGCAGGACTGGATGACATATCGGGGTTCAAGAAATCTGACGCCTTCCTATGGTGTGTAACAGTTAGCCAGGGTTCATCCTCAAATTTACTAAGTTTCTGTTGTAGCATACTTCATTTTATTTCCTGCCAGTACGCAAATTATAATGCAGATTGAACTAATACCTGGACAAAATTAAAATATCTGGATATCAAATGAAATACTGTTGCTTTTCCTCCACTTTTACAACGTAAAGTAGGCGACAGCCTTTCACCGTGATGGCATACATCATTAATCGTAGAGTAATAATAACAAAAATGAGAGTGAAACAACAGCAGCATCAATTGCTACATCTATACCACTGAACATCTTGCTGGCTACTGGCTGCAAATTCTTTCCTGCCTAGCTATTCTAGTGCCAACACTTACTTGCTGGTTAAGTTAACTTGTAGCTAGCACTAGTGGCTACTAAATTAGACTTGTGTCGACGAGGCTTAACGTTAGCTTTTCAAGAAAGGTATACATGAAATCCCAGGCCAGGTGGTATGTTTTACAATGATGTTATTGAGCTCAAGTGGAGGAGTATTTATAGAAGTCCGAGTATTACTGAGTTTTCAAATGGTCACCTCAAGATTGTTATCAAGGGGAAAAATCCCCCTAAAATCCTCAAATTTCGACTTAAAGATAGGTCATGGGATAATACTGAAAAACAAGAAGCTTATCAATTGTGGAGGAACAATCGATTGGACTTTTTGTGGTTGTCTATGAGAGAGCTGAAAGAGCTTATAATGAGGGTGTAAAGAGCTTATATTCATGACCTTAAGTGGTGGTCTACCCTCAAGTCATCACTCTTTGGAGTTGACTCAAGCAAGCCTTCCCTTGTAAGAGCTGAAGGAACTGTTATGTATTGGCCTAAACAGTTGGCAGAATTTTTGGGTCATGTCTTTGTGAGTAAACAGTGTGGTTGTGGTAAGTCATGCTTTCCAGAGCCTAAGTTTTGTTCAATAGCCATCAGATGTAGAGAAGTCAAAACTTTTTCTTTTGAGCCTAGACAGTTGTGGTGATATAGACTCTATTGGGATCTTTCCCATTGTTTCTAAAAAGAATGCTGATTTCATTGCTACTAAGATTACTACTGTTTTCAAAAGATTAGTTAGACTTGCAAATTTTCATTCTGTTGGGAGGAAGGAAAACATTTCTGCATTACCTAAGGGACTAAGTCGATTTTCATTCCCCTCTGGATATAGGCCGATTTCAGTTGCTCTTGTTTCATCTGAGGCTTTTGTAAAGTTACTCTCTACGTTTTGTTGAAGTTAATAACCTACTACCTGCATTATAGTTGGGGTTCCTTAAAGGCCTTAGTACTTTCAGTGCAGTCATGTCAGCATCTACCATCTTGCGGAGTGAGATTGCAGATGCACACATGGTTGAATTAGATTTTAGTGCAGCATTGGACTGTGTGGATCATGAAGCACTTATCTACAAGCTAAGAGTATTGGGAACTGGTGGATCTTTTATTAAAATTTTTTATGAATTTTTAATAGGGAGAACTCATAGAGTCAGTTCATGGCCGGCCAGTATAGTAGCTTTAGTGATGTCATTTTAGGTGTTCCTCAAGGTAGTGGTCTTGAACCTTTGCTTTTAATTACGTACCTATTATCTATACTAGTGACTTGTGGCAATGCCTGGAGAGCAAAATAATTTCACGAGCTGATGATGCTATTCTTCTATCTATTGTTCTTCTCTGGACTTTAGGTCTGTAGTTGCAGAATCCTTGAATAGAAAGAGACCTGGCAAGTAGTCATGAGTGGAGTAGGCTGTAGGGCATGAAGCGCAACCTTTCTAAAACTCAAAATATGATAGTTAGTTGATCCAGAACACTTTCACTAATTGCATCCTGATTTACATTTAAATGGTATATTTCTAAATGTCAATGACTTCTAAGATTGCAGGCCTAACTTTAATAGAAAATTGACTTTTGAAAAGGATATACATAATATTGCTCCCTTGGTTTCTTAAAAAGCTGGTGTCCTGCTGGAATGTTTTAGAGTGTTTGGATATGAAGCATAGATGTATAGTGAACTCATAATGTTTGTTGCATGAAATGTACTTAGATGACAAACTTATAGTGCACTGTTCTTTACTTGACGTAGCTGCTTTTGCTCACTTGACCATGCACGCTGCTGTTGCAACAGGTGTGTTGTTTTCTAGCATCAGGTTTAATACTACTCAGTTTTTTGAAAAGAAATTTTATCTTGGCTGCAACTAAAAGTGGAATAGATTAACTGGTGCAGTTGCAGAATCTTCTCATCTCCAAATGTTTTAATGAGGAGCAAACCAGTCTTTCCTGCTCTCTGCTGACTATTCCTGAATTCCAAGTGTATCAGTTTCATTTTTCATTCCTTCATATATATTTGTTTATTTATCACCTTTTCCTACGAGCATAAATTTTGTCTCTGTGGGCTGATTTCCTTTGCAAGCCCTGTTAGGTTTATAGTCTGTTGACTGTATGGAAGGGTTTTAAACTGAAGCTTTAAAGAAAGTCAGAAAGAAAGATAACTTGTGTGGGCCAAGAATTGAGGTTTTCCTAGAGCCTTGCCCTTAAGAGACATGAAGTTTACTACTTTCGGAAATGATGTTGCGACTTGTTTGTTATTATATTTGGATTTAAACATTGTTTTAATGAGAGCGATCCGTACCATGGCTGAAGGATTATTTAGAAATAAATGCTGCTACTCCTGCCTTCCCATTTGATTGTCTCATTGTTCTTTGTTTCAATACAATAAACTTGGAATTAAATTTAATTTAATCCAAACAACGTTTTAGATTACCTTTTGTTTTACATTAGCTTAAAACTACTTTTGCTTGGGTTTAAATAAACTAAGATCTAAATTTGCTTCAGTACAATAAGCTTTCAACTACGTTTGCTTCAATACAGTAAACTTTCAATCTCCTTTGCTTAAGTACAGCTTTCAACCTGCTTTGCTTCAATTCAACTACGTTTGCATCAATACAGTAAGCTTTCAATCCCTTTTGCTTCAGTACAATAAGCTTTCAACCCCCCTTTGCTTCAGTAAAATAAGGTTCAGTATAGTAAACTTTCAACCACCTCTGCTCCAGTACAATAAAATTCCAACCCCTTTTACTTCAGTATAGTAATCTTTCAACCAACTTTGCTTCAGTACTACAAGCTATCAGCCCCATTGCTTCAGTACAATAAGCATGCAACCCATTCTGCTTCAGTACAATTAACTTTCAAATCCCCTTTGCTTTAGTACAATAAGCTTTTGGCTCCTTTGCTTCTATATACTGAGCTTTCAAGCTCCTTTGCTGTAGTAAATAATAGTTCAACCCTCTCTGCTCCAGTACAATAAGCATTAATCCCACTTTGCTTCAGTATTATAAGCTTTCAACCCCTTTCATTCAGTACCAATAAACTTTCAACTCATTTTGCTTTAGTGCAATAAGCATTCAACTCCCTTTGCTTCAGTGCAATAAGCTTTCAACTTTCAAATCCCTTTGCTTCTGCCGTTGCTTTCAACCGTCTTTGCTTCAGTACAGTTGGCTTTCAATGCCTGTTGTTTCTGCACATTATGCTTTCAACCCCCATTTGCTTCAGTACAGTCAGCTTTTATCCCTTTTACTTTAGTACAGTAAGCTTCCAACCCACTTTGCTTCAGTACAGTCAGCTTTTAGCTCCTTTGCTTCATGCAGCAAGCTTTAACTCACTGCTTGAGTAGTGTAAGCTCTCAATTTCCTTTGCTTCAGTACAGTAAGCTTTCAACCCCTCTCTTATTCAGTACAGTACATAAGCTTTCAACCCAGTTTGCTCTGGTACAGTAAGTTTTCAACCCCTTTTGCTTCTCTACAGTAAGCTTTCAACCCCATTTCCTTCAGTACAGTAAGCTTTCAGTCTATTTGCTTCGGTACAGTAAGCTTTTAGCCAATTTGCTTCATTACAATAAGTTTTCAACCCCCTTACTTCAGTGCAGTAAGATCTCAACCCTCATTTCAGTACGGCAAGCTTCAAACCCAGTTTGCTCAGGACAGTAAGCTTTCAATACTTTTCCCTCAGTACAGTAACCTTTCAATCCCCTTTTCTTCAGTTCGATGGGCTTTAAAATATCTTTGCTTGAGCCCAAGTAAACTTCACTATACTTTGGATTCAGCATAATCAAATTAAACGAACAAAGCCAATGAAAGGGAATTTTGATGTGGGGACTTGTCTCCCAAATGCTGCGAACCTTTTGGTTTGGGAGCAATGACTGCTTTCCAGGATTTATGTGCTATTCGTTTCGGCACCATAGCTTGAGAACTGAAGAGTCAGAAAGTCTTGGTCTTCCTAAGCTTGTTAAAGATTTGGGATATCGGAATCTGTGCAAAAGTTTGCATCATAAAGTTTTTAAGAGTAGACTTTTGTTTTTCTTTAGTTATGTTCCAGATGAAAAACAAAACAAAGTTTACATTACGTCCTAAATGTTGTATGTATGTTGCTCAATTTGGTCTTATTAGTCATAAAACTGTATATATTTTTGTATATATGTATACACACGCACACAAACACACGCACACACACACACACACACGACACACACACACCCACACACATATATATATATATATATATATATATATGTATATGTGTGTGTGTGTGTGTGTGTGTGTGTGCGTGTGTATACATACATATATATATAAACATTATTACTTTTAGATAATATACTTAGTTTTTTGCTGTATTAGTATGACAAGCTGGAGTAAACTACTTTACTTTTTCATACCTTAGTCAGAGAGAGAGAGAGAGAGAGAGAGAGAGAGAGAGAGAGAGAGAGCGATGAGAGGAGAGAAGAGAAGGAGAGAGAGAGGAAATCGCCCGGCACCCTTTCTCGCACGTTCTCCTGTCACAAAGCGCTGATGGATTATTCAGTCGGTCGCCCGGATGCAGATGGTCTCTCCACAATCACTGCAATAGCAGCATGTGAAGGTTGAAGGAGCGTAGAGTCTTTTGCAGAAGCGCTATATCTCTTGTAGCAGAGTTGAATCTCTTGCAGAAACTTCGACTCTCTTGCAGAAGCGTTGAGTATCTTACATAAGCATTGACTTGCAGAAATGCATAATCTCTTGTAGAAGGATTTAGTCTCATACAGGAGCGTTGAATCTCTTGCAGAAGAGATGAGTCTCTTGCAGAGGCGTTGAATCTCTAGCAGAGGCGACGAGTCTTTTGCAAAAGCTTTGAAGCTCTTGCAGAAGAATTGGCTCTTACAGAAGTGTTGCATCTCTTGCAGAAGCATCGAATCTTTTGCAGGAGCGTTGAATCTCTTGCAGAAGCGTTGACTATTGCAGAAGCGTTAAATCTCTTGGAGAGGCGTTGACTTTTTCAGAGATGCTGAATCTCTTGGAGAAGCGTTGAATCCCTTGCAAAAGCGTTGCATCTCTTGCAGAAGCTTTGAATCTCTTGCAGAAGCTTTGAATCTCTTGCAGAAGCTTTGAATCTTTTGCAGAAGTGTTGAATCTGTTGTAGAAGCGCTGACTTTTGCAGAAACGTTAAATCTCTTGCAGAAGCTTTGAGTCTTTTGCAGAAGCATTGACTTTCTTGCAGAAGTGTAGAGTCTTTTGCAGAAGCATTGAATCTTTGCAGAAGCGTTGAGTCTTTTGCAGAAGCACTGACTCTCTTGCAGAAGTAGTCTTTGCGAAGCATTGATCTCTTACAGAAGTGTAGATCTTTTGCAGAAGCATTGACTTTCTTGCAAGAGTCTTTTGCGAAGTGTAGAAGTGTGAGTCTTTTTCAGAAGCATTGACTTTCTTGCAGAAATGTAGAGTCTGTGCAGAAGCAGCATGACTTTTCTTGCAGAAATGTAGAGTCTTTTGCAGAAGCATTGAATCTTTGCAGAAGCGTTGAGTCTTTTGCAGAAGCACTGACTCTCTTGCAGAAGTGTAGAGTCTTTTGCAGAAGCATTGACTCTCTTACAGAAGTGTAGATTCTTTTGCAGAAGCATTGACTCTCTTACAGAAGTGTAGAGTCTTTTGCAGAAGCATTGACTCTCTTGCAGAAGTGTGGAGTCTTTTGCAGAAGCATTGACTTTCTTGCAGAAGTGTGGAGTCTTTTGCAGAAGCATTGACTCTCTTGCAGAAGTGTGGAGTCTTTTGCAGAAGCATTGACTCTCTTGCAGAAGCATTGAGTCTCATGCAGAAGCGTCGAATCTCTTGCAGAAGTGTTGAAGTCTTTTGTAGAAGAAGCGTTGAGTCTTTTGCGAAAGTGTTGATTATCTTGCATAAGCGTTGACTCTTGCAGAACCATTGGATCTCCTGCAGAAGCACCAACTCTTGCAGAACCATTGAATTTCTTGTAGAAGCGATGAATCTCTTGCAGAAGCGTTGAATAAGAATCTTGCAGAACCATTGAATGTCTTGCAGAAGCGCTGAATCTCTTGTATAACCATTGAATCTCTTGCAGAGGCGTTGAATCTCTTGCATAAGCGTCGAGTCTCTTGCAGAAGTATTGAATCTCTTGCAGAAGCTTTGTGTTTTGAAGAAGAGTTGTATCTCTTGCCAGGGGCTTCATCTACTTTGACGTAAATAGAAAAATGCCTCTAGAGTTTTGTGTGTGATTTTGTACGGGCGTTCGTGCTTGTGTGCTTTTCTATTTTAATGGGAAACAGTGGTTTGAAATCTGGATGGTGAACATAACCCAAATGATTTAAAGGGCACAATGCGTCGTCTTCTCGTAGGGATAATTTATTTTGAAATAGATATAATAAGACGAAAGACTGTCAAGTGATTGTTTGATTAATACTCTATATATATTTCAAGGATAGTTTACTTCCTCTCTTGTTCATTTACATGATACAGTATCCATCTGCACCCAAAAATATATGCGCATTTGCACGCACACATACAAATGAATACACACACACACACACACACACACACACACATATATATATATATATAAATATATATATATATATATATATATATATGTGTGTGTGTGTGTGTGTGTGTGTATAGATACACATGTATAAAGTAGTCTGTCTTAGTAGGGGATGGCTCCAGAGAAAATGAGACGAAAGTCAACGAATCATTCATCATGCAGTTTGATTTTTTTATATCTTTCAGTAAAACTATCTCATGCTAGGTGGCAGGAGATACGAAGATACTTACTGGTAAAGTGAGTAAATTCACACACTGATAGTAAGGTAGGCGTGTTCAAGCTTATGGAAGAGTGTGATTAATAGCAACTAAAAATGTCTGTAATTACCAGGTCTTTTCCCTTTTCCCTCTTGGCAATATAAAGTGACGTACAATGAAGCCTTGACTGCTGACCTGGTGTTTAGAACTTGACTTAATTGTTCTCCTCATGAGGGCCGAGATGAGACTGGTAACTAATGCCCTTTGGCCGGGACATTTAGAAAACTAGTTTTATCTACAGTAATATTTTCAAGTTTTTGAAAACAACTAGTTTTCTTTATGAATATTAATGTCTTGTCAGTCTTAGTTGGTGTTTTATTTTTCCAGGATTTTACAATTATGAGATTTTATCATTTTGATGTGCGGCAACACCTGCTATTTGTTGAGGTGAGCTCATCGTATCTTTGGCAATATCTTACTAGATTGTCCTCTTGGTAGAGATTGATTGATTACTAATATTTTGGTGGCACATGACTAATGATCGTTTCGTGACTAAGAATTCAGTGAGCTATTCTAAGGTGTTACCTTTCCTTCCGTAACTTAAATAATTATTGCCTCGGTTTCTCATTCATTGACTGATATTTGAGAATTTCTGCTCAAACAATCCAATCCGACTGGTATTTTCAAGGGGAATTTTTTGCAACATCAGCGAGATGTTTTATTTTGTATCATATGGTAGAGATAGGCAAGAGCTTTGAAACTGTAAACTTTAATTATATGATAATTGGGCTCTTTGTCTAGTTTGATGTGCTGATTTTGTAAGCAAATATCCTTTTGTTTGTTAGCCTTTAATCTAGACTCTGTGCCACCAAAGATTGTTGCGCCGCGTTCAAGTTTGGTGAGTTGCTGCCGATCTTTAGAGGCTATTAATAAATCTTGTAGGTTAGGTCCGTCAAACCCTTCAGTTCTACAATGCCGAATTTCCAACCTCCCTCTGTGTTTCAGAAGTCATGTAACCTGCTTTTGATCAAGAGGCAGGATTATCGTCATAATAGTCTTCTCTCAGGGTTTTATTCGCAATGGTACTTGATCCCATCTTCGTAAAAAAGGGAAGATTTTAAGAACATGAGAAAACCAGATAAATTTTATGGTAATGCAACGGTAATTGCAAGAAGTTTTAACTCATAAGAACACATAAATACTATAACAAAATCGTATTTTTCGGAATCCAAGGAATTTTAGTGTTTTAAGATTGGATGTTCTTTCCTTGCTTTTTTTCTGCATTAATACCTTTGGACTATCTTTGCGGATAATTCTCTCTCTCTCTCTCTCTCTCTCTCTCTCTCTCTCTCTCTCTCTCTCTCTTTGCTTAACACTACCGCGATTAGTCCCTAAATCCTTAGACATTTTGTATATTTTCCTTTAGCACTTACTTTCATTCATTAACAGAGTCACCTCATGTATATTGATTTTTCATGTGTCTCTGTCTGATATACCATGAGATTTAACATGCACATGATTATGCAATATATTCATTTAATGAAAAAGAGGAAAGAGACCAGGATTCACAGTTGTGTAAAGTGCGTTCATTCAGCTCTATTTTGTATTCCGAAAAGGTGATTTTTTTTTGTCTTTGAATAATTCGAGATATCAAAGTCGTAAAAGAAAAAAACCAATAATCGAAGAGTTAACGGTTATAATGCGCGGTTTCCATCAAGGAAACAAATACAGGCTGCAATACATTTTCGAAAAATGTTGTGAAATCACATTGCTACATTTTTTGCCACATTTTTGAATGGACGAATAACTGAAGGATAAATTATAGTTATCGTTACCAATGTGGGCAATTTTTGTTTTTTTCATCCTTTTCCGTCCTTCGCTGAGAAGTAAATAACGGAATCCTGGAATACCAGAGACCCTTATTTCTTTCAAAAATCGCCGGAGATTCGACTTAACAAAGGGTCAGTCGTCGGTGATTGGCAGCTGGATCAGGGAGACGATGGTAATTGGCTACACTAATCATCAAGGAACCATTGTGAGAATGACAAGGTTCTCTCTCTCTCTCTCTCTCTCTCTCTCTCTCTCTCTCATATACACACACAGATCAAACGAAGTTTTTAATATACATCATTACTGAAAATCAACGATTTTTACAATTTTCAATTAACCTGTTTGTTTGCGAAATTCTTATCTGTTTATTTATTTATGTTTACACGACGCTTTTCTGCATACCAATTGCTATGATAATTATCTGTGTCTACACATTTGTCCATGATAAGTTTTTGTCTACCTATATATCCAAGATGATTTTATATGTCAGTCTATATATCCGTGATAACGTTATCTCTCTACCTGTGCATGTGCATCTTTCAGTTCATCTATGAACATTTTATCTACATATCTGTTCATGATGATTTAATCATCCAACTTATCTATCGTCGATAATTTCACGTCTGTCTATCTGTCAGTTCATGATAATGTCTAATATCTAACCATGGTAATGTTGCTTGCCTACCCCTCTATTCATTTGCGCCTACCCATGGAAAGCATACCTTAGCATTCGGTGAGGACAGAATGGGCATCTCTGCCCTTTTCTATCCCAGATCCGGAGAAAATTCAAGACGCCTCTTAAAGAAAGGAAGGTTATAAAAGTTAGGGAGGGAGAAGTGGGGAGAGAATTCCAGAGTGTAGTCTTTATTTTGTGTGTGTGAGTGTGTGTGTGTGTTCTTTTTTTTATGTCTACTCGTTAGACTGTAGGATGGAAAGATATTGAAATTTCAACGTTACGGAAGGTACATCTTATAAATGAATCATGTAGAAAAGTTGTGAAATAGAGCCTGAATTATTTTTGTTCGACTTAATAATATATGACGCCATATGATAGTATATTCATTTATTAATAAGTAACGTAGGACTGAGAGGAAAGTCGTTTATACCTAAAAACGAGTATTTATTTACTTCTTGTATCCGCATCATGGGCGTGTCGGGCTATAGTGAACTCTTCCCAGAAAGACTTACTTGTAAAGTAACTGACATGTAAGACTTCTTGGCGTCACCTTCTGCTGAGAGGAAAAAGGTGATAATGCAAATGTATAATAGATCTTATATCTCCTTAGCCCAACAATCAGTGTAAAAATTCAGGTCATTATATTTACTCATCCTGCATTAAGGACCACATAACTTATGCATTTCCTGATATCTTTGTAAAATATTTCAGCGGAAAACCCCAAAACCTCAATGGAAATGAACGAAGAAGTTCCCTATGCTCTGTGGAATTTCACCTAACAGGCGCTGGTTACAAGACTTAGGTTGAAAACATTTCATTACGGCTTCAAGGTGAGATGCGCAATTTATCAATAAATATTAGGAGGTTAGCCCGGTAGGAGGGCGCACTGTAGGCGTTACTTAAGGTTCTTTGCAGCGTCCCTTCGGCCCCTTAGGTGTAACTCCTTTCATTATTTTTACTGTACCTCCATTCATATTTTTTTTCTTGCATCTTACTTTCAATCTTCTTCTAGCATTGTTTAATAGTGCAACTGTGAGGTTTTCTTCCTGTTACATCTTTTAAACCTCTCATTCTCAATTTTCCTATCAGCGCTGAATGATCTCATAGGTCCCAGGGCTTGGTCTTCGTCCTAGATTGAATATTCTGTCTGTCTGCCTATCTATAGAGATGTTGGTGCTTTTGTGCAACTAGAATACACATCCAACTACTAACTGGGAAGTAATTGTCTTGTTATTAAAAGATTAAGATAAAAATATACTCAGTGGAATCTGGAAACTATAATCTTTTTACCTTAAATTTGTACTTTGTGAATGCATCCTTTGAGATTCTTTGATATTGAGGAGGGAGTTAGTAAGCTCCTCAGCACAAAAGACAAGCTGACCAATTAGGGCGTGGCATTCACTCCTTTATCACTTACTGTGAGTTTGCTTTTAATGGTATGAAGCTGGATGTCGTGTTATTTCCAATGTGAATTAATGTACTTCACTGTAATACATTACAAATGGATACCAACAAAAATAAGATCTCAAAATGACATGTTGAAGGTTAGCCGCAAATTTTCAACGGAGGACGTCATACACTGTCATCTAAAGCTCAAGGATTGATAGTTTGTACTAGAAAGGAATCTACTGTTGTCGATGGACCATAAACAATATATTGCTCTGTGCCTCTTTGTCTTCAATTCACTTATTCCCCTATTTATTTGCTTATTTTTTTACTTGTAATTCTATTTAGATTGCTCTCTTACGCGGTGTTTCTGACACTGGACAGCTCACTGAAAAATCGATGTCAGTTTTATTAAAGCCTGGCAATACGAATTTCGAGGTATTCTTCTTATTATCATTTCATAGTCAAGACACCACGACATACCGTCTGGTGGGTTATGCATGCGTTATGTTACAGAAGACATTCGTTCTTTGCCATCTGGTCCTCTTTTTGGGATTTGAGGTAACTCTCGCAACTGTCAATCAGGTTATTTTTGTTTGTTTGGCTTTGTATTTTGTTTTTGCTGTGGCAGCACTACACACCATTTATTCAAGAGGACTCGCATAGTGGTCTTGTCTGCCTCATCATTCATGAGAGAAACTAGTCCTATAAAAATGTGGTCCTAGTGATACTCTGTCTTTCTACGGTGTGTGTATGCGTATGCGTGCGTGCGTGTATGTTTAAATGTTTATGTGGATTTTAATGGAAACAGCAAATGGAAAAGGCTGAATTGAATAACAGAAGAATGGATGAACGAGATTACAAGATGAAACATTATTCTAGTTACACACGTCATGGATTTTTTTCCCTTTAATTCATGGAATAAACAGTAGGCTAACTAAGATATCCATTGTAGTCACTGTGATTCTGCTGAGTTTTGCAGTGAATTCTATATGGCCATTAGTCGAGTGTGATAGGCCGTAGCCATAGAGGACAGGGTCATAGTGAATTCATTATTTGAAAAGTTCTTATTTTTGAAGCTCTTTCAACAGTCCGAATTGGGAAACTTTAGAGCTTACCCACTCTACGGCACGAATGTTAAGATATTATCTTTGCCTCCATGTACAAATACTTCCCTAAAACCGATTCTAAAATCGATTTTTTCCTAAGGCTAAAGTAGAGATTCCTTTTTACTCTAATTACGTATATAGTTACTTGCAGAGACAGTATCTGTTATCGAGATTGAGGCATTGCCATGTTTATCATTTGGATCACCTGGGAAACGAATGTTTCTCTCGAACATCTTATTAACAGTGTTATGGGAGAAGCGAGTCAAGTTTTTGGACATATAATGGATGTAATACAGAATAACTTTTGAACAGTCCCATGAAATGTTGATCGAGAGAGAGAGAGAGAGAGAGAGAGAGAGAGAGAGAGAGAGGTGGGTTTATGGCGCGTCTGGGTTTCTTCTGAAACTTTGATACCTCTGAGAGGAATGTGTAGCAAGTGAACATTTCATTATGACAGAATTTTCGATAACTGTAGCTCTCTCTCTCTCTCTCTCTCTCTCTCTCTCTCTGTCGTAAAAGTTGCATCGTACGGAAGAAAACTGGGATAAGTTTTACTTGAATTCGAGAACTCATATATAGGTAAGCAAGGAATCAGAGGAGTAAATTAAATGCTGCAACGGGAAAATGAAAATGTTTGAGAACACTGCCGGAGATCAGATGATCAGGTGAAGTTGGCCGAGAATTCAAAATAATTCCTTCGCCCGTGAGCCAATGATATTGAATAATTCCTTTTCTGAAACAGAAATACCGAACAATTTCGTGTGAAAGTGAAATACTGTATTGCTGTTTTCTTTGTGGAGCAAATACTAGATTGTTTGTCTGTGAGAAAATGGAACCTGATAATTTTTGGAAGCTGCAGTTGAGAAAACGAATTATTCAAAACTTCCTACAGGTTGCAGTGCACGATGGCTGAAATGACAGGCAGCATAACTTATGAACATCCTTCTAGAAAACCAGTAGTTTTTTGTAATCATATTAGCCATAGAAATCCTACAACTTAAGCAAATAATGATGATTTTGAAGTATTTCTTGAGAAAATATCTCAAGTGGAACTCTCTCTCTCTCTCTCTCTCTCTCTCTCTCTAGCTAAGTGAGGACTGGAGAGGAGGGGATGACTTCCTTGACCTTTTACGTACAGGAGACGTTTTAAATATCAATGTATTGGCAGGCTTCAGGACACGCCGATATTGAATAAACTCACCGTCTTGAATGTATTGTTACCGAGGCTTGTTAAAACAATTATATGATTTATTTTGACGGAAAATAAATCATATAATTGGAGTAGTACCGTCAGTGCACCTCATGCGGTGCTCCGTAGACATTAATGCCGGTTCTTTGCAGTGTCCCGTTGGCCCCTAACTGCAAACCCTTTTCGTCCCTCCTTTCATATTCTCTTCCTTCCATTTACTTTCCATCCTCTCCTAGTTGATGCATAGTGCAGCTGCGAGGTTTCCTCCTGTCACACCTTTCAAACTTTTACTGTCAATTTCTGTTTCAGCGCTGAATGACCTCAGTGGTCCCAGACTCCTAGTGCTTGACCTTTTGCCTTAATTAAATATTCAATTCAGTTTATGAACGGAAACAATTAGATTGTACTTTATTGCACGACAAAAGACATCTTAAATAATCATAGCAAACCACTAAATGCATTTCATAGAAAATGGAAAATCTTCAAGCCACGAGAATAGTACTATGCCCCTTTTAATTCCCTGCAAACAACTACTTTAATATCAGAAATGCTAGAATTACAGTTTAGTGTATTTTCTACATGGGAACGATAAAGTGCAATTGAAAAACAAATTAGTTAGTTATATGAATATAAAGTTCTGTATTATTTTCTTAGTTCATTGACATATGTTTTGCAAGCGTTAGTTCCTGAAGTTCATGGACATTGGCCGAAACTCAGTCAGAAGTGACAGTCACTGACAGACGCTTTCAACGTGTACGTTGCCTTATTGTTGCTGTAAGTGGAGGCTTGATAGATATAATTTTATTTTGATACGACTACAAGTCCTTGATGTTTGCGGTTTTTTCTTTTACTAAGTCTCCCTAACATGCTTATTATAAAAATCACAATGAAATCTACCGCAAGTTTACTTTTACCGAGATTATCGAAAAGTATTCATAACCTCATGAACTGTTTCTAAGGTAGCATATTCCATTTTTGTTTCGACAGTCTTGCGGTCGCAAGTCTGGGTCCCGATCGGAAATGTGGGTATGGCGTGGTCTATACTCTATAGCTGTTTAACTAGACTTTGGGGTAGGACAAAGACAATACACGAGTATTGTCTTTGGGGGTAGGATACGTGAGCAATGTTTTTGTACGAAGTTTCACCGATTAAACAAACCAAGTGAAGTGACAATCACGCCCTTAGTCCGACACACTCGTGTTAGCCTACTTCGACACGTGCAGTTTAAGGTAAGGTGTATTGAACATTTGGTAATTTTTTACTATAGATAAACACATTTTGTAGTTGAAAGTATGTTATACATATGTTTTAGTGTGTGCATAACGTTTCTGATGTTAATTTATGTAGCAAATTCGTAGGCTAAGCCTAGTTTCCGAGATGCTGGCCCCATTCTTTCCTGTAGGTAGGTTAGTGGAGATTTTGGGTGGGAGAAAATATAACAGGCCTTGAAACTTCCTCAAGTTCTTATTGTGATTCAGGTAAAGATTTTATTGATGGGTTTTCGAGAGACAGTAGTATGCACTAGGTATGTAAGAACCTGGTAACCTAGGTCATGTTGGTGGCAGGCCATGTAAGGACCCACTGGCTTAGGTTAGGCTATGTGGATGTGATTAGGTTACATCGTAACTCATATTATTTTAATATAATATATGCTGCCATAGCTTAGGATAAGTAGGGGGTGCTGCAGCATTGGAAGCCTTGTTAAAAGTACTAGGGTAAAAAACGGCATGGTACAGGGGTGGACCATGTACGAACAATGTGTACAACCCCAAGAAAAGTACATTATAACGCGTCCTGACACCGAAGTAGAGGTCTTTAGCTCCTTTTCTCACCAACAACAAGTCGCGTCTGATGCCCATCTCCGATGTCAGGACACGTTATAATGTACTTTTTTTGGGGTAGTACACATTGATCGTACATGGTCCACCCCTGTACCATGCGGTTTTTTACCCTAATAGTTGAGGTGAATGCTTTCATTAGTGCATTAGCTTACTTTCTTTGAAAAAAAATGTAATATGAAACCTTCACTGGTTTTGCAGATGTTACAAAGTTTATTTTCATGCAGTTTTAGAGGCCTGCTGGCATTTTTGCAAATTGGGTGACCAAGCAGAAAATCCAGAATGAACCTTTGCAGTGACTGTTTATCCGTCTCTAGAAGAACAGGTTGGCTAATCTGTGGAGGTATGTAAGATGCAGTGAAAATATAAGAAAAAATACCCTTTGTTGTTGTAGGATTGCCGACATTCATTTGATGCATATTTTTGTGAAAAATGCTTAGTAAGGGCCATTCTGAAATTATTGTCCGTTCCTTTGGTTATGAGATTTTTACTGTTACAAGTGGTAGTCTTTTGAACATGAGATGTTTCATCTCATAGTGGTTGGATGGTAAGGGTAAAGTGTCTCTTTCTAGAATTTTAGAAAATTTACATGAAAATGTTATCTGTAAAAAGTGGATTTTTGAAGTCATTGGAGAAGTTTGAATCTTTCCACAGATAAATGAATTTAATTTTTAGCACATATTTATGCTTTGCATTTGAATGAAATATTTTGTTAAGGGGTGTATTTACTCTCCAAACATCTCTGGATCATTTAGATAGATTTTGGTGACTGATTACTCATTAAAACAACACACTCAAACACCCACACCCACATACATAGAATATATATGTATATGTGTGTGTATTTACACATAAATACACATATATTTATATATCTACATACTATGTACGATATAAATAGATGTATGAATACACACACACACATATATATATATATATATATATATATATATATATATATATATATATATATATATATATATATACATACTATGTACTATGTAAATAGATGTGTGCATGTGTGTTTGTGTTCCAGCATAATTGATGAAATGCATTAAGCAATTTCAACCATACTTGCTATACATATGACTGCCTGTCTAGAATAGAATACTGTGGGGCGGGGACAGGGTAAGACATCCTAGCACCAAAGGACACCAAAGGGGTGCGGATGGGAAGGGCTTCACTGAAACAGGACTCATTCTGCCAGTAGGCATAGTATGTAACTAAATGAACTCAACAGGTTTATCAGACCTGATTTTGGTATACATGTGACTTACTACTATCTGGAAAGAATACTATGGTGGTAAGACTTCAATTTCACCCAAAGGGGTTAGGGTGGGAGGTGGATGACATGTAAAAGTAACCGACAACTACAGACATTAGTGTCTAATCCATAGTTTTTGAGGTTGGTGAGATGAACAGTGACACTCCCGATGCCCTCTAAGTCCAAGTTGAGGCCATGATAAAAAGAGGGTGTTGAAAAGGGGTGCAATATAAAATGTCAAAAATACGGGCATTGTAATTGAAGCAACTATCTTAACAGGAAAGGGAGTAGATCTGCGAGAGAGAGTGAGAGGGAGAGGAAGTGAGAGGGAGAGAGAAAGAGTAGAGGGGTTGTAGTGAAGAGAGAGAGAGAGAGAGAGAGAGAGAGAGTAGATGAGGTGTTTGGGAGGAGAAAGAGAGTTCATCGGCCACCATTGAGTTTAACTGGGCAACGCCAGGTTTGTCAGCTAGTCTATATGTATATGGGTGTATGTATATGTGTGTGTGTGTGTGTCTTCAAGCATAACTCTTAAAGGCATTGAGCAATTTCAACCAAACTTGGTATGCATATGTCTTACTATCTGGAAAAGAATACTACTGTGATGGTAAGGCATCACTAGCACCAAAGGCAGTGGGTTTATCATGCCTTATTTCAGTATATACTATGTATAGCTTACTAGCTGGAAAAGAATACTGGCACCAATGGGGTTGGGGTTGGGAAATAGGTAACCGAAAAGACTGATATTAGTTTCATATCCATAGCTTTTGAGGTCTGAGGTGAATAGTGACACTCCTGATGCACTTTTCAGTCCAAGTTCTGCACTGGTAGGAAAGGGGGTGGGGTGAGAAGGGGTGGGGAGCTGGTGACATGTAAAATAAATGAAAAGGACAGATATTAGTATCTAGTCCATTGCCGAGAATAATGGCGACACTCCCGATGCTCTTCAAAGTCCAATTTCAACCCCAACAGGAAGGGGGTTGAGAAGGGGTGGGAAGTGGGTGACATATAAAAATAACCGAAAATGACAAATATTAGTGTCGAACCCATAGTTTTCGAGGTCACCAAGATGAATAGTGACACTCCTGGTGCCCTGTAAGTCGAAGTTCAGCCCTGATAGAAAGGCATTTGAGGTGTGTGAAACGGGTAACATGTAATAATAACTTAAAAGACAGATATTATGAATAGTGACACTTCCGATGCCCTTTAAGTTCAAGTTCAGGCCCGATGAGAAGTTGGGGGTGAGAAGTGGGGTAAGGGTGTAATATTAGTGTCCAATCCATAGTTTTCGAGGTTGCTGAGATGTGTAGTGACACTCCTGATTCCCTGTAAGTCATAGTACAGCTCTGATAGGAAGAAGGGGTGGGAAGAGTATAACATGGAACAATAACTGAAAACAACAGATATTAGTGTCCAGTTCTTAGTTTTTGAGGTTGCTGAGATGAACAGTGACACTTCTGATGCTCTTCAACTCCAAGTTCAGCCCCTGATAGGTAGGGGGATGAAAAGGGGCACAAAATAAAACATCTAAAGTGAATAGTGTCTAGTTTTTGAGGTCTCTGGGAAGAATAGAGAAACTCCTGATGCCCTTTTAAGTCCAAGCTCAACCCTGATATGAATTGCAGGGCTGAGAAGTGGTGAAATATATGTTATAAATGCTGGGCAATGTCATTGAAGCAACTATCTTACATATATCTATATATATATATATAATATATATGTGTATATATATATATATATATATATATATATATATATATATTTATATTTATAGATATATATATAAATGGATGTATATGAGTGTGTGTATGTTCCACCATAACTCTGAAATGCATTGAGGAAGCGGAGCCAAAGTTGGTGTACATATGACTTGCTGTCTAGAAATCAGCACTGTGGGGGTAAGACATCACTAGCACCAAAGGGCACCAAAGGTGGTGGGGGTGGGAAGGGCTTCCCTGAAACGGTGCTGCCTCTGTCCATAGACTTGGTATATAACTATATAAAGTCTGCTAGTTTATCTTACCTCATTTCAGTATCATATGATTTACTATCTGAGAAAGAATACTGTGGGGGCAAAAAATCACTGGCCTCAAAGGGGGTGGGGGTAGGGGTGGGAAGTGGGTGACATGTAAAAATAACCGGAAACGACAGATAGTAGAGTCTAATCCATAATTGCACTGGCCTGCACTGTTTTAAAGGTCTAACATAATAGCTGATTTTAAGCCAGTTTTTTGCACTGAATAAAAAAATTATGCTCATTTTACTCAATCAGATCAAGTTAATGAAATAGTACATTAAAAATATCCTAAATTCTGATCTTTTGTTGGTGAATGAAACACAATATTTAAAATACTAGACTGATTTATTGACAGAAGGCTTACAAAATATTTTGAATAGATAGCAAGATGAGTATAATGAACTAAGGAAGCTACTCATGGATGAATGGTCTTCCAATTGTGCTGAGCAGACTCCATATCCCTCTTCAGGCACCAGCAGTAGTCAGTCAGAAAGTTGATATTCCATCGGCCTTGATAGTGTTCCTCCATAACACTGATATCTTGGTGAAACAGCTCACCCTGTTCTTCACTGAAGTCTCCACAATTCTCTGGAAAAATAGTCCAGATGAGACTGGAGGTAGTGCATTTTCACTGACGTGTGCACCAAGTTGACACCTTGAAGTCCTAGGATGAGTCCAAAAACTTTAAGATCTCCAAAGATCAACCATGTTCCTGGTAGTTCAGAGCAGACAACAGACGTTCCACGCTTTTGTGGGATCCATGCTTTTGTGGTATTGTTTCATTTCAACTGAGTGCCCAACAGGGATCGATGAAAACTTATTTCCGTTATTCAGAAGAACTGCCTTGAGACTTCTGTTAGATTAGTCAATGAGAAGTCTCCATTCCAAAGCATCATACTTTAGACCAAGTTGTTCAATCAGGTCAGTAATATTGTTATGGTAGACCAGTGAAGATGCTTCATCAAACGTAAAGAATTTTCTAAATTCTCCCTCGCGGTCCTGATGCCAATAGAATGTTGTTCCTGGTGCCAGTAGACGTTTCTCTGGAAGACAAGAACCCAGTAGCTGGGCAGACTCCTTGGAAAGGTTCAGGTCTCGTGTCAGGTCATTGAGTTTGGTTTGGGTCAAAGGCACCAGTTGGTCATCCTCTTCTGGCCTGTATGCACCACACTCAGCTGTATCAGTCATGTCACTAGATTCGGAATCAGGAGACTGGCTTTATGGCAGAAGGAACATCAGGGTATTGAACATGTTTGTTCTTGCGATTGATGTCTTTTATATTTGTCATGCAAAAGTAGCAGTCGGTAACGTGATTTTTCCCTTCCCTCCACACCATTGGGACACTAAATGGCATACTCTCCTTTTTCTTGTTCCTCCAATCCCGTAAGTTCTCTACACGTATTTTGCAGCAGATATGGGGAGCGAATGTCTTATCCTGGTCCCCTAGTTTGGCTCCAAAATAAGCTTGATATGTCTTCTTCACAAAATCTGTGATTTTTGCTTGACGGTCTGGAAGAACCACATGCCCGCAGATGTAACAGAATCTATTAGGATGGTTTTTACACTTCTGATCCATTTTCATACATATCTAGACCTGAAAAGAGAAATAAAAATAATTATTAAAGGTTGCCCACGACCTGGTTTTGCAAATAGAAATATACTAAGAAACCAGACCTGGCCCAGGAAAAGGAACTGTAATTTTTAATTGGCATGCAAAAAGGGTCCTAAATCAGTTGGAAAACAAAACAACTGACCTTTGTAAAAAAAGTTTTGAAACACAGGCCAGTGTTATCAAGGTCGCTGAGATAAATGGCGACATTGATGCCCTTAAGACCAAGTTCAGCCCGAATAGGAAGGGGGTGGGGCTACTGGCTGCCAGTGAGAAGGGATGAAAAATAAAATTTAAAAAATTACTTAGTGTCTAATCCATAATTTTTGAGGCCACTGAGATTAGTAGTAAGACTCCCAATGCCCTTTAATTCCAAGTTTAGCCCCGATAGAAATTGATGGGTGAAAAGGGGGTATAATGTAAAATGTCAAAAAATACTGGGCATTGTAATTTAAGCAATTATTTTAACAGGAAAGGGAGTGTGTGTGTGTAAGAAAGAGGGAGAGAGAGAGGAAGTGAGAGAGAGAGACTAGAGGCTGGGGGTGTTAGGGAGGAGAGAGAGAAAGAGAGAGAGTAGATGAGGTGTTTGGGAGGAGAAAAGAGACGGAGTTTATCGGTTGTCATTCACAGTTTTCCTCAGTGCTAGGTTGGTCAGCTAGTTTGTATATATATATATATATATATATATATATTATATATATATATATATATATATATATATATATATATAGGTATATATATATATATATATATATATGTATATATATATTTTTTTCTAGTAAACAGATATTTGTAAATATATGGGATATATAATTTTTTCTAGCAAACAGATATTTGTAATTATTTACTATATGGTTTTTTAAAGTTGAATAGTCTGCACACAGTCAAATGTAACTCTCTACTGTGTACATGTTTACAGAGATTTTACTAAAATATCCAAGCCGGTAGGTGTAAGCAATATCTATCATTAAACACCTTCGAAGACAAAAACTGGACGATTTCTTTTTTCTTTTTATGCATGGAATGTGTTTATAGTGAAGGATGTCTTCTGTTGCTTATTTTTATTCTATTCAGAGCAGTATTGTACAGAAAGATGTGGCATGAATCCTGATCTGTATGTGAATAACAAGACAATACTGGTGGTAGTTAGGATGGATTAACGTTAGCCGAAAACATCAATAAAGAGTATTTTACCTTTCATTCTTGAGCCGCTCCTCTGAAGAAAAAAAAATCCTTAAGAAATATATCATTACATAAAGCATAATGTAAGTGTAATATGTAACACGTTTTGAATGTAACTACTGACGATGTTGATCAACTGAATGCCACCGAAAATGGAACATTAATTTTGCGCTGAAGTGCAGAATCATTGAGGGGGGGGGGGGGGGGGTGATGGAGGGACGCTTGGGATTACTGGTGGAGGGGAGGGAAGAGAAGAGGGAGGCAGGAGATTAGGACAACATCATTACTTTGGTAGAAAAGGTCATCATTAGAATTAACCGGGTATTATCCGCGTCGACTCGTCGATTCGAGATTCAATAGAAAACGTTCCTGGTATCCCTTGCTATTCTGAGTCAGACACCTGGTCCATAGGATCGGATTTCGAATGCTGTTACTAGGCCCATTTGCTTAGAACCGGAAGTTTGCTCCTCATCAACCTCGTGTTTGTTCTGAAGGATGACTCACACAAACACACTTACATACATTATACGAATATTTATAAATATTGTGTTTTTTTTTATATATATATATATATATATATATATATATATATATATCTATATATATATATATATATATATATTCTTACACTTGAAGGTGGGCTCTACTAAACTTACCACAAGGATGTTGGTAATCTAACTGTTCACCTACAAGGTTAGAATAAACAGAGAAGGAATAATGGCTTAAGGCCTTTCTTTAGAGGGATTCTGGAGAGGAACTCAACATAACTAAATTAGATGTAATTACAATACAAAATTAGAAGACGAGGAGGAATAAAGCCGGCCATTGGGGTCCTACAGCTACATATAAAACGAATAATGGATGTAAACTAAGTGGCAGGGGTTAAGATTCAATGGCTTTGTTCTTAAGGTTACATTTGGAAATTTCTTCGTTATAACCAACAAGCATACAGTCGTGGCAGTGTTCCACAGCAGCAAGGACTCCATTCAGCAATAGAGAAAGACATCCGATCGCATGATAAATTCATGGTAATAGCAAGGATAAGAGGCTATTGCTGAGGGCAGCAGATATCCCCTTAGTTAACATAAAACGCTACTTAATAAACTTTTGACACAAGTTTAACATGCCCATGCCAGGTCAGGTCTATGTAAGAGGTTCACTTGGAAACAGAAACGTTTAAGAGAACGAAAACTAAGTGACTGGAGAACCTCAATTCTTAATGTACCTTAATTCTGAAGAGATGGCTCCTGTAGTCGTACCAATGGAAGAACCTTGGTTGGCACTGGATTTAAGATACTAGGGCTTGGTCATTCGGGCACAGATGGATGTTGGCTCTGAAGGAACAGGCAGTCAGAGATGTGACTTGCTTGGTGGTGTTCTGCTCTCTCTCAATGCCCAGCGATGGGGAGCTATTTATCACCTAGGATCACCAGTCTTTTGAGCTCGAAAGGCATCCATATATATTCATTTTGGGTATGTCAGACTTTCTCTTTCGGTGAAGGCTAGCCAGTTAATCTGCACCTCAAGTCATACAGGGGATGCATACAAGTTGCGACAGGCTGCTTGGGATTTTCATTGTGAGGCCCCCTTAAACGTCTCTTGATAAAACTCAGCCTTTAGTTAAACGCTGATATTGAAGTTAAATGTGTTTGTAGTCATTTATGCTAACTCATGGTACCAAATTTGAATGCAGTAGGCCCATCTTTGACCCTTTGGGCCCTAATTCCCAAAGCAAGGGTTCCACCCTCCCTGCTACCAAGGTCAGGGTAGGTAGGCTAAGACTCCTTTCTCCTGGTTGGTAAGTTGAAAGGGCATAGGCCTCCTGCCCCCTAATATTGTAGGAAAACCCCCTTGGGCCTCCATCCCCAGAGGGGTTGGCCCCCCTTATTACTGACATTGCCTTAAGGCCTCCATATTGTGGAGAGCCAGTTTTTACCTATAGAAACACTTCTACTTAGATGTCAACTCCGAAAGTTGTAAAAAATTAGGAGATATGAAAAAGAGGGGTCATTGCCCCTTAGAACGGCCCTCGAATTTTGAATTTTAACTAAAACCTTCCTTGGGGGAAGGGGAATCAATGGGAAAAATTTGGTAGTCCTAGCTTTCATAGTCTGGGCGTGTAGTGTGATCAAACAGACAGAGAGTCAGAAATTGCCGTATGTATAGATATGCCTATATGTAGTGTATATACATACATGTAGTTCCGCGACTGGACGAGTGGTTTTTGCGCTCAGCTGCCAATCGGTGGTCCGAAGTTCGATTCCCAGCTCTGCCAATGCAGAATCAAAGGAATTTATTTCTGGTGATAGAAATTCACTTCTTGATATAGTGTGGTTCGGATCCCACAATAAGCTGTACGTCCCGTTGCTAGGGGACCAGTTGGTTTCTAGCCTCGTAAATGTATCTAATCCTTCGGGCCTGCCCTAGGAGAGCTGTTAATCAGCTCAGTGGTCTGGTAAAACTAAGATATACTTAACTTATACATACATGTATATATATACACTACACATATATGCATATATAGACTTGTAAATAAATAAATAATATACAATATATATATATATATATATATATATATATATATATATATTGTGACGAAGTGGGCAAGAGTATCTGGGTCTGGATACCATTAATACTTGGTGCATGAAATAGTCAAAGATCTGTGTCTGGACACCATTAATATTTGTTAACCCAAATTGCCAAGTATCTGGTTACTACACTTACCATTTGTACTTGCTAATACAAGAGAACCCTTTTGATTCCTGGGTCTGGGACACCCTTTATTGTACTTAAGGCAAGCACTGGCTTGTTACTTACCTCACTACAGCCAGACACCTGACCCTTCATCACAAATACTAAACGACTGAATACTCTTAAAGGTAAGAGTGATCCCTTTTTCTTAATTGAACAGTCAAGAAAACAATCAGTCGAAGATCATTAAAATAGGTGTGAGGTAATCTTAATTAAAGGGCATCACTCCTGTAAATTTAAAATCTAAGTATTTCTCTGATTCTGTTTTATTTGTGGGAAATGTCACAATTATCACTATATATCTACCTAAACAAACAAAATAAAATGCTGGTGGTTCAATGAAATGCTCATATAAATTTTAAAATACAAAAATTTATAAATGAAATTCACAATCTCGGGGAAATTGTTATTACTTGAAAACAAAAGTTTAATTAATTCTTGAGTTTATTATTAAGCAAAATTAAATCAAAGTTTATCAAGAAAATTAATTAAATTAAATCATAAAGCAATGATTAAATTTGAAATTAAATTTAATTAAATGCAAGTTAATTCACAAGTGTGAGATTCAAAATTTACACAATAGAATATTATTCAAACTAATTAAACAATATAAAGACAGTGCAGAAAAACATAATACATAATATGAAAACAATTAAAGCATTGACAGTACAAACATTAAGCATATAAAAATGGGATATGTCAAAAGAACAAAGCAAAAGATAAATATGTTTAAAAAAAATGATAAAATCTCGAAGTGCACTTCAAAACATTTGTGAAAATACCTTATACACAGCTGCAGCTGTAAGGCCTGTTACACACTTTCACACTTTCGGGGCGCCTTCACAAAACCGATAGATATAATACTATGTTCAGATTCCACAAACAGCACATATATTACTAAGAATTATATAAAAAATGAGTGACCAGTTTGTTACGTTAAGTTACGGAAACAGCCTCGCGAGAGAGAGAGAGAGAGAGAGAGAGCGAGAGCAATGTTACTCTCAAACGAACGCCGCTGAGTCTCAAAAGTGAATTAATTAGGTTCTCTCACCCCATAAGCGTATGGGCGATTATTATCTAGTTCAAGACAAAAACATATTACGTCATCTCTATAGGGATAGCTAGTACAGGACCTCTTTGACTGTGTTCACATATGGCTATGAATAAGGCTCTCTTGTTCCTTCACAGGCCCGACCGCGATAAAAAAAAAAAAATTACGCACGTGTTTACATCGATAAAGAAATCAGCTTAGCTAAGACATTCTCAAAGTGCAAAAACAACCCTCTTCAAAAGGCTTATGAGCTTTCACTCTCTCTGTCTTACGTTACTTCAAAATGAAAAGTGGGATTACTTAGCACATGTTATCTTTAAATTTGGGGATCTGAACATGCCAAAACATACATTTCATAACATAATACACAGGCTCTGATGTGAATTAATCATATTACCACAATTATAATTGCATTCCAAACTTACATTATAAGAATATATATATATATATATATATATATATATATATATATATATATATATATATATATATATATATATATATATATTATATATATATATATATATATATATATATACTGGGTGTTTCGAAATTAAAGGCCCCCTCCACAGAACAAATGGAAACTTATGAAGTTTTCTGCTATAGCTTATCTCCAAGTACATTATCTTAAGTTTCTGTTAAGCTGTTTTTCATTTTACATTTCTTGTATTTTCAGACTGAGTGACGGAGTTAGATACAGCCATGGCTAACGACTCGGAGGATTGACCGAATCCGGAATATAACCTTCAGCGAGGCCAGGGATGCTGGCACATCCTTCATTTCACGTTCCTGGATAGCTAAATACATTAAAAGAGATGAATCATTTGTTAAAAGGAACTGGAATAAAAATACATATGCCTGTCATTGCGAAAAGAGTGAGAATCTTGGAAGGCCTGAAGTCCTTTCTCAGGAGTCAAACGACATCATAGCTGAGACAGTGGGTAGACCAAGAAAATCTTTACGTAAATTGGTGCTTGAACTAGAAACAGAAAAGGGAAAGAAGAGAAGTTATAGTGCTGTATATCTTGAGTTGAAAAAAATCTGGTATCAAGTCATTTCATGTTATCAGCATGCCCAACATCACTCGGCAACAGAGAGAATGCCATGCATGGTTTTGTGGTTCATTTCTTAAAGATTGGGATGAAGCTGACTTTCTCCATGTTGCTGCATCAGAAGAATTCTTCATTTACACAGTCAGGAAGCCAAATCATAAAAATGACATCATTTGGGCTGCAAAGTTGGATGATATTAGTGATGACGTGCGCTATTACCAAGTTGTAAAATTTACTGAATGTTTGGGAATTTATCTCTGTTTCACAGCCAAACAGTTAATGTGGATTATCAAAGAAAAAGGACAGTCATGGAATGGCAAATACTTCAGAGAAACTGTGCTTACTGGTGGAGTATTTCCTTTCTTCAAAGATCCTGAAAATATGTTATCTGTTGAGGAAGTCAAATTTTTCCATGATGAGGCACCATGTTTCAAGGCTTTTCAGACACAGGAGCTATATCGAAACAGTGGTATCGATTTTTTCTCTTCAAGTGAATTTCCAGGTAGCTCCCCTAACCTTAATGTGTGTGAAAACATTGGTAGAAGTGCTCAGGGAAATGGAGTTTTGAGTCTCAGCTTTTTTGTGATTTGTTGAAATCATACCCCTCAAGAGTTCAGGCTGTGGTACAGGCAGATGGAGGCCACACAAAAAATTAAATGCTCAGAAAGAAACTTAAATAAATAACTGTTCTGAATTACTTTTGTTTTTGTCCATATCAATTTTAGTTTATGCTGTAGAGGTGGGGGGGACGCCCTCAAATTTGTGCAACAACCAACCTTGTATGTATATATAATATATATTATATTATAATTATATAATATAGTATATATATTACTTTATATATATATATATATATATATATATATATGCTTCGTTTATCGGTAAGGCGAATGTTTAAAATAACCGTTATCAATAAATAGCCAAGAAAGATGGCGCGCATGGTTTGTCGGAGTACGCACGTATAGCGGGCGGGGAGGGGGATGGTCTCTCTTGTAACTGCCTTGCTTTTCCGCCAAGAGCGTGTTTGGGTCAGTACATGTGCCAGATTCCTTACGCATTATGTGAGCAAGAAACTGGAGTCAATAATGTAATGTGGAATATGCAGGTATGATGCTTATTTATGGGTTTTGCAACAATGAATTGCACTTATTAAAAAAGGAAATCAGCGATTAGGCCGATGAGATGTGAATAAGATACTTCCAAATCAAATGTATTCGTTAGATAATGAACAAAAAGGAAAAATGCAAGTATCATTGAAACTTTCTTCCTCTCCGTCAATGGTATTCACTGGAATCCGATGAAGGAAAGAAAAGGAAGCCGAATGGAATCTTCCCTCCATCAAAGATAGGCCTAGTCATTAAACACCGATCAAAGATTTAAAACGTATTTTCTAAAATCTCTCGTTCTCCTTCAAAAGTATGACCTTCGATGTCAGGATGCCAGAAAACTTACAATCATTCATTCATTCATTCCTTCAAAAGTATTCAGCATACACCAGTCGAAGGGAAAAACACACTTAGGAAAATGTGTTCGTCTCTGTCAGATGAAAAAGGATGGGAACATTATGAAGAAATCACTTTCTTCAGTCTTAACTGAAAAAGGTAGTATGTATAACATTCATGCAGTAATCAAAAGAGGAAAAAAAGCTGACATTGTTCAAAGTGCAGTAACCTCCCTACCTGCATTCCCTCATCATCAGGATTGCTGTCGTTATCACTCATTCAGCATTTACACTACTTTCTTGATAAGTAAAGCTAATCATTAAAATTAGATTACAGTGAAGTCTATTCACAGGTGATTTACTAATTGAAGGGACTGTAATGTTACATTTTTCAAAAACCTGCGAGAAAAAACTAATAATTAAAAGACTAGCAAATCAGTTGCTTAATGCAGTTCATCAAACCCACCCTTCCAACCACCTTCTCCCTGACTACTCAGATATCGCGTACGCCTTGTTGGCCCCAAGGGCTGCCATAGGGAAAAAAGGTCATTTTAAAAATTCGCCTCACCGACAAATGAAGCCTTAAGATGCATATGTCTATAGAACATTTTCTGCCCAGAATGACCTTTTTTTTTCATCTCTTGAAAATATTTGTATAAACTCATGTTTATACACACACACACACACACACACACACACACATATATATATATATATATATATATATATATATATATATATATATATATTATATTATATGTATAACTGAAGCACGAGAGTTTGGAACCTGATAAATCCATATATAATATATATATATATATATACATATATATATATATATATATATATATATATATATACATATATATATATATATATATATATATATATATATATATATATATATAAATAAATGCTCAAAAATTCACAGTAGATGCACGTGACTTCATTAAATAAGCGAATACCACAGGAAAATGATAATCAGAAATCCAAGTGCTTTCGTCTTTACTAAGACATTGTCAAGGAGCCAATGAAATACAATTCGAGAGAAAGGTCTCAGGTACACAACAAGATCAAGAATACCAGGTGGTTGATTGTCAAAAGGGTACAAATTAAAAGAGATAATCCAGGATTATCGGATATCACACGGTCACAAACCTAAACAAATTTGACCCTAACCGAAATTACAAACTAACTTTACAGTCCAAAATATGTAAAAACTGAATATATTAATTTTGTTGCTTATATTTATCTTCAACTTTTTTCATTATGAAAGCATCAAGTTTAAATAAACCAAGACTTAAATTTAGAACATTTCTATTATTTGACTTGATGAAACAAGATTCAATGATATTTCTTTTAACTGTGTCATTACATGGGATTAAGGCTCTTGCTTGACTCCAGTTAAGAGGATGATTTAAATCTCTCATATGTACGAATAATGCATTCGATATTTGCCCAGTTCTCACAGAATATTGATTCTGTTTGAGACGTTGTGAAAGAGATTTACCGGTCTGTCCGTAATAGATTTTATCACACTTTTTGCAAGGAATTTCGTATATGCAGCCTGGAAGATCTTTAGGAGCATTTTTTATTACTAAACTCTTGACATTAATATTACTGAAAACAACATTTATGTTAAAAAGCTTAAAAATTCTAGGAATATCTAAAAACCTTTCATCATAGGGTAATTTTAGAATGTTATGCTTACTAAATTCAAGTTTGTCATTAGTTGAATAAAATGTTTTTTTAGCTCTTTTCCATGGGTATTTAAGTTTCAATGCAATATCATAAATAGTTTTAATTTCAGCGTCAATAAACTGCTGGCTACAGACACGTAAAGCCCTTAGGAACATCCCAGAAAAAACAGAGAATTTAACATTTTGATGGTGATTGGAGTAGTAATGAATAAAAGAGGCAATGTTAGTTGATTTCCGAAAGACTGAAAAAGTGAAATTTCTATCATTTCTATGGACAGTTACATCAAGAAAATTCAAATTACAATTTCTTTCTTCCTCTACAGTAAATTTTATAGAAGGGACTAAATTATTGAGATTATTAAGGAATTCCTGGATATTTTCATGAACTGGCCAAATACAGAAAATATCATCCACATACCTAAACCATATATTTTTTGGGGGCAAAATTCTTGGTAAGAGTTTGTCTAAAAAACTTCTATGTAAATATTGCTAAGGACAGGAGATAAGGGATTACCCATAGCCATGCCAAACTTTTGTACAAAAAATTCCCCATTAAAACAAAATTTACTATCTTTGATACATAACCTTATGAGACTAATGAGGTTTGCTACACTTAAGGGAATGTCATGACGTTCTAATTCATCTTCCAAATATTCAAGTAAGTCATCTACATGCACTTTTGTAAATAAAGAGACAACATCAAAACTAACCATATTAAAATAAAGATTCAAATTTGAACTATTCAATTTGTTTATAAAATCAACATTGTTTTTAACATTTGTGTTAGAAATGTTTCCTACCAAAGGAGTAAGAATTTTTACAAGCCATTTAGATAAATTATACGTAACTGAGCCCACTGAATTAATGATTGGTCTGATAGGGTTATTGATATTATTGGTCTGATAGGGTTATTGATATTATTGATATTAAGGTAGGGAGGCGCATTGCGGTGTAAACTGTTAAATTAAATGGTCCAAGCCCTTCAAAATGGATTTAATTTGTTTATTAAAATGGGAGTTCACTGCCTGTGTAGGGTCAGACCTCAGTTTCGTATAAGTATCAGTAACATTTAGCAATGTCATTATTTTATTACATAGTCACTTTTATTAGATTTATCTGCTTTTGTCACTTTCACTGTTTCGTCTTCTTTAATTTTCTTAAAAACCTGGAGAAATCTCAAGGGTACATTAGGGGGAGAAGGTTTACTCATAGCACCATACACAATAACTTTACAAATATTGATATCATCAGGGCATAGGTTTTGATATTCCTAGAATTTTAAAGCTTTTTAACATAAATGTTGTTTTCAGTATGATATTGCATGGAAACTTAAATACCCAAGGACTTTTGTAGATGTGGCATGGAAAAGAGCTAGAAAAACATTTTATTCAACTAATGACAAACTTGAATTTAGTAAGCATAACATTCTAAAATTACCGAATGATGAAAGGTTTTTAGATATTCCTAGAATTTTAAAGCTTTAACATAAATGTTGTTTTCAGTTATATTAATGTCAAGAGTTTAGTAATAAAAAATTCTCCTAAAGATCTTCCATGCTGCATATATGAAATTCCTTGGAAAAAGTGTGATAAAGTCTATTACGGAAAGACCGGTAAATCTCTTTCACAACGTCTCAAACAGCATCAATATTCTGTGAGAACTGGGCAAATATCGAATGTATTATTCGTACATATGAGAGATTTAGATAATTCTATTAACTGGAGTCAAGCAAGAGCCTTAATCCCATGTAATGACACAGTTAAAAGTAATATCATTGAATCTTGTTTCATCAAGTCAAATAATAGAAAAGTTCTAAATTTAAGTCTTGGTTTATTTAAACTTGAATGCTTTCATAATGAAAAAAGTTGTAGATAAATATAAGCAACAAAATTAATATTTTCAGTTTTTACATGTTTTGGACTGTAAAGATACTTTGTAATTTCGGTTAGGGTCAAATCTGTTTAGGTTTGTGACCGTGTGATATTCGATAATCCTGGATTCTCTCTTTTAATTTTTTCTCTTTTGACAATTAACCATCTGGTATTCTTTTTCTTGTTATGTACCTGAGACCTTTCTCTCCAATTGTATTTCATTGGCTCCTTAACAATGTCTTAGTAAAGACGAAGCGCTTTGATTTCTGATTATCTTTTCCCTGTGGCATTCGCTATATATATATATATATATATATATATATATATATATATATATATATATATATATATATATATATATATATGGATTTATCCCGTTCCAAACTCGTGATTCAGTTATACATAATAATATATTTATATATATATATATATATAGATATATATATATATATATATATAATATATATATATATATATATATATATAAAGAGATCCTCACATGAAAATGAAAGGAGGAGGTACCAAGACTTTCAACTTTTATTCCAAAGATGACTTTGGAATAAAAGTTGAAAGTCTTGGTACCTCCTTTCATTTTCATGTGAGGATCTCTTATATACTTCACCCACGGGACCATTGTGGAATTGCAGGATATATATATATATATATATATATATGTACATGAAGTAAGTAATGGGGGAACGATATTCAAAGGATAAAATATTGAATTTATCATGATGATTAACACTGAGACAGTTTTCTCTCTCTCTCTCTCTCTCTCTCTCTCTCTCTCTCCATACATACATATATATATATATTATATATATATATATATATATATATATATATGTATATATATACACATACATATATATATACACATATATGCATATGAGAGAGAGAGAGAGAGAGAGAGTATGTGTGTGTGTGTCCCCCAGTGTTAATCATCATGATCAATATTTTTTCCGTAGAATATCGTTCCCCCCATTACTTCATGTCAAGAGAAAGGACTAATTTATTAACTTGATCTATAGAATTTAATGTAAGAGGAGAATAGTCAGACAGTACTGTTTTTGACTATACGCTGCCCTTTATCGGCGAGTAAAATGTCAGAGGTTTACGAAGTATTATTTTATCTTACAATTGGCTTGCAAAGTCATTAATCTTAAACTTGGTTTCTGATTGGTGGATGGGCCTGGTAGATGATCCCGACCATTCAAGGGTCTCTCTCTTCAAATACAAGCAACAGAAGAGGAATCCCAAAAAAAAGAAAATGATAGCAATAATGGAGAGAAAATGATAATACTAAACAGTAGTTATACCCTTCAGTCCAAGATGAGAGAGAGAGAGAGAGAGAGAGAGACCGACCTTTAATGATCAGGACCATCTGTCTGACTCATCTGTCAGAAATCGACCAAGTTTCAGATGTCACCTTTCTTTTGAAGCGTAATAAAAAGCAACCATTCTTTGTAAAAATAATATCTTATTTTGGTAAACTTTGAAATATTGTCTACTTATGTAGGCCTAGAGTATAATTGGGACGTACCGCCTCTGCGTATTTATTTGCTAATTGGATTCCCCTCAGTTACATAAATTCAGTTTTTACCATTGACTAGCTACTATGCGAATGGCATCTTGCAGAAGAAAATAAAGTAAATGGTCATAGTTGAATTAATGCTTTAATCCTCAATGAAAAATAGAACTGTCTTTTTTAAAGACAGAAATAGCAGGTGTGGCATTCCTAAAGTGAATGATAATGGATTAAGGCTTATGAAAATGTATCCAGAAAGGGGGCTTGATTGCTTGAAGTAATTGCTTTCCAAAGTAGGATAGCAGAGGTACACGTTGGAAGGAGCAAATAGTGAGAATCAATTAGTGTCTCAGAGTAAGAGCAAGTTGCTGGCTGAAACTGAAAGCAAAGTAAATGGGATTATAGTTAACAATTTCTTGGGTGAAGCAAGAATGAAAATTTTGGGGAATTTTATTAGGAGAAGAAAAGCTGAAACTGGGGCAGTATGCGTGATCAGAATAAATGAGTTACATAAAAAGCAAGGGAGAATAAGATGAAGTGGGCTATAGTCAAGGCACTGTCATGGAATGATAGATAGTAACCTTCTGTGAGAGTTAGTCAAGATTGGGGTGGGGATGGGGTTTGCAGAGTCAGCAGTGAGTGTTTGTGAGTAGTATGGTGGTGGTGGTGGTGGGGTGGGGGGGGGGGGGGGATGGCAATGAAACAGTAGGCGATGTATCGAACGTGAGGCTTACGAATTCCGTTTTCAGCAAAAGGTAAGGAAAAGATGGTTTGAATTGCAGTTGAGGACTATAGAAATAATTATTTATCTGCATAAGAGGAAGAACGGGGTTGCCAAGGATGAAATGAGGAATAAAAAGAAAGGCATGACAAAAGTTGGAGTGTAAATCTAAGTGAATATCTTGAATGAGAAGAATTGTTGTTAATGGAGGTAAATGCAGAGAAAAAGATAAACGAGCAATTTGATCATAAAACTAAAAATGCCAACGAAGAGATACCGATAGAAAAGAATACAATCCTATAGCAATGGCGTGGCTATTCTGAAAGAGGTTGAATATGGAGGAATAAAAGAGAGCTAGAGCGGAGAATGCAGAAATGGGGGAGAAGGTTAATTTTTATTTTTGAGAAAATTTATGGAAAAGACTGGTTTGGCTGTAAGGCGGGCAGTTAAAAGGCTTAGGAACGGAAGGGAGTAGCAACGTGGTTGCTAGGATCATTAATGAGATGCTTGCTGTGGTGGTGGAATGAAATGCATCTTCGGGAAGAAACTGATGGCGGTAAGTGAGTTCATGTTTAATTAGGGAGAAACTCCAAAGAATCGCTGAGAGGATTAACTTTTCCTTGCATAAGGGTAAAGGAGAATGCGGTAGAATGTCAAGTAGTATTTTTATACAGGATAAGTGTGGCGGTGGAGTTTGATTGACAGGATAATACTGATGAAAGAAAGATTGGAAGGGGAAAATAGTTTCGGTTCAGACAAGGAGGAAGGTACACGTTATAAAAATTTACATGAAAATCATGAAAATAAATGGGAAAAATATTGCATATCTGTCGTGGACATTGAAACAACTAAAGATGGAATCGTTAGGGAAGCAATTTAAGGAGTGCTGGGAATGAATGGTATCAAAAAGTTGCGGAAATATGTAGGTTGGTGAGCGACCTGCTTTGATGTACGTAAGTGGCTATGATGCAACGTTGTGTATATGTTGCATTGGCTGTTTAATGTTTTTATGGATCAGGTGATGCAATAGGACAAAGTAGTTGAATAAGAAAACTGCTAGAATAAGAAAACGGCTTGTAAATGGAGTAGAATGGTTGATGTTGGTAGATGATGCAGCACTGAGTGGAGATAATGATGAGAGGTTGAAGAAACTAGCTTTTAATAGTTTGAAAGTGTCTGCAAAGGAAAATTGAAGGGAATGTAAGCGAGAGTGACTTATGTGCGTTAATGGAGGCCAAGCAGGAGCAATGAAATTTAACGATAGGAAGATTGGAAATTAATTACTTCATGCAGGTATCTGACAGCAAATTTAATGGAAGAGATGATATGCATTGCAGAATCCTTGGATTGCAGAGGATAGGAATGTTTCATAGCACAAGGTTTGGAAAAGAGAAGTGACTAAAAAAAAAAAAGTTGGGAAGTGTGAGGGGAATGATGAGCATCACATCTTTATGGAAATGAAGTGTTAATGTTCCACTAATTAGACTAACTTGTTATTCTGTGTGGATCAAGAAGAAATGAAACAGAAATGTAGAGATAAATGAAATGGCAACCAGTTATTTGAGATGGTTTGTTCATATAGAAAGAATAGAAGACGTTAGGTTAGTGAATACTTTTTAGGCATAATTAGAATTTTTAGAAAGAAAAAGGTGAGGGAGAGGACCTGAAAAAATGCTCTCTAGACATGGGAAAAATGTTTGGCTGGGACGGTTTCCACATCCAGGAAGGGCGAGATTGACGCAAAAGTGCGTGACGACGGTATGAACGTTTTGTGTTATACACAAAATAGGTTTTGTCCCGGAAGTTCATTGCACGGGGTTTTATCCCTTATTCAGCATTGTCTGGATGAACGTGGCAATGACTTGTCTAATTTTTTCCTGCGAATCACCTCGGATTAGTTAACTAGTTAATTTATACATAATACTCATCAACCAAATATAGAACACACACACACACACACACATATATATATAGATATATATATATTATATATATAGTATATATATACATATATATATAGGTATATATATATATATGTGTGTTTGTATATATATAATATATATATATATATATATATATATATATATATATATATTTTATATATTTATGTACTAGCTGTCTAAAACTACGTGTAGGGGGAGGGAAAAGGGGAAGGGGAGTGAAATAGAAAGGGAGAGAAAGGGGGGGAGAGGGGAGGAAAGAAGAGAGAGGGGAAGGATTTTAGCTGTTGGTTCTACTTACATTTGTACTTTTTTCATGCGAACGTTCACCTTCTAAAACAGTCGTTGGTGCATTTCCAGGCATTACTGTACTGTCTGTCCCTTTTATCCATTTATTACTGTGATATGACTATTTTTATCCTCTAATTATTGTGATGACTGTATCCACTAATTACTGTGATGACTCCCTTTTATCCAGTCATTACTGCTCTGTCTGTCCCTTTCATTCAGGTATTACCCTAGTGACTGTCCCTTTTATCTAAGTATGACTGTGGTGACTCTTCCTTTTATCTAGGTGTTACTGTGGTAACTGCCCCTTTTATCCAAGTAGTATATACTGTTCTGTCTGACACCTTTAACCAGGTATTACTGTACTGATTATCATCTTTAACCAAATATTACTGTACTCTCTGTCCCTTACTGTGTTGTCTGTCCCCTTTAGCCAGGTATTACTTTACTGTCTGTCCTGTTATCCAGGTATTGTTGTGCTGTCTCTCCTTCTTATCCAGGTACTAATGTGATGCCTGTCCCTTTTATCCTGGTGTATCTCTCCTGTCTGTACTTTATAACCAGTTATTACTGTGATAACTGCCCCTTTTATCCAGGTATTACTGTGCTATAAGTTGTGACACCTTTAACGAAGTAGTACTGTGCTGTCTGTCCCCTTTAACCAGCTATTACATTGATGTCTGTCCCTGTTATCCAGTTCTTACTGTGGTGACTGTCCCTTTTATCCAGGTAGTAGTTGACCAACCTGGCACTGCTTGGGAAAGCCGAATGACAACCAATAAATCTCTCTCTCTCTCTCTCTCTCTCTCTCTCTCTCTCTCTCTCTCTCTCTCTCTCTCTCTCTCTCTCCTGTCTGTTACATTTATCCAGGTACTAACTTCCCAACCCAGCCTGACAGTTGCTTCAATTGTTACAAGCTTAGCATCTTTGATATTTTATATTTCACCCCTTTTCACACCCCTCCCTTCCTATCATTGCTGAACTTGGACTTCAAGCGGAACAGGAGTGTCACCATTCATTTCGGTTGCCTCAGAAACTATGAATTAGAAGAATCTCTTGATTTTCGGTTATTTTTTATGTAGCCTCCCTCCCACCCCCTACCCCCTACCCCCACCCTCTTTGGTACCAGTGATGTCTTACCACACAGTATTCTTTTCCGGATATGAAGTCATATATATATACCAAATTTGTTTTGAAATTGCTCAATGCGTTTTACAGTTATGCTGGAACATACACATGCACACATCCATTTTATATTATATATATATATTGTATATATAGTATATATATATGTGTGTGGTGTGTGTGTGTGTGTGTATTAATTACTGTGGTAACTGTGCCTTTTATCTTGGTATGCTATGCTGTCTGTCCCTTTTAACCAGTTATTACTGTGCTGTCTGGCCCCTTTATCCATGTCTAAGTTGGGTCAAATAATGGGCACTTGCCAAATTTTGTCTAGATCGGTCGAGCAGTTTCGGATTTCTGTAGCCCACAAACAATACAAAATTAATACAAACTGATATACACATACACTCGTTTCAATTTATATATAAGTATTTATATCATAGTCACAGACACATTATAATATATATAGTATATATATATATATATATATATATGTGTGTGTGTGTGTGTGTGTATGTATGTATTTGTATATATGTTGTGTATGTTAAGCTCTGTGTATTCATATGAATAACATATTGATCACACCCTTCCATTCGAGACGTTTCTTACAGAGCGTTGACATGACACAGTTTCGGTGTCCTCCCCTGTTTTCTGGAACAAGGGAAAACACAGATCGTACTTTTACCCCTTTAATAATTCTTTATCACCGATTCTCCTTTATTCCCCTACATTTCTCTCTTCCCTTCATCTGTTTCCTTTTGTTTAATCAACGATATCTCCATATCTCATCAAATTTCTCCCTTCTCTTATCATTATGTTAATTTGTTGAAGTATGGTCACCCTTCTCCATGTGATTCTAAGTTCCATATTTTTTAATATTGGTTTGTTCTTATTTTGTTGGGACAATAACCGATAAAATGGGGAGTTCAACTATAATGTCTGTATAAGTTTAAGCTACGAAACGAGAGAGAGAGAGAGAGAGAGAGAGAGAGAGAGAGAGAGAGAGAACTACTAAAATGTGGAAAATATTCCATTGCTTACAGCAGGCTTTGTATTCAGGCTTGTACCGAGTTCGACCCCTCCCTCCCAAAAAATAAAAAAAATTTCTGTAATTCCATATTTCTGTGACTATCCTATTCATTGAACTGTGCTTACAAACTTTTTTTTTTTAAATAAATTTTGTTATTAAACATAAACATCATTCTTTAGCAGTAGGAAATACAAGTGATAATAGGAATATGATATAGGCCACCATATTTGTAAGTAATTTCAAGTAAAATTCTGTTAACCAAAGCCAATACTTTGAATAACATCTAATCGGGTAGAAGGGCATAAACCTCATATCTAATTTTTCTTCTTAATGTAACTAAAATAACGTTTTCAGTATTTCATCTTTTATATACCTATACATGCAATGATATTTATAGAAGAAAAGGTCCAGTTTTTGGAAAAACAGCGCCCCCTCCTCACAAAAAACTCTGGGTACGGGCCTGGTATTGGTGATAGTTCTTTTACATGGGTGCTTTTCTTTAATGTTCCCGTCATATCTGGATTGCTGCTTATTGATATAGAATTTTTTACAATTTATTAATTAATTATAATATAAAAGGCCATAATTATTGTAATTTGTAATGAGGCATTTTTATCATTCCATTAGCGATAATCAGCAAGTTAAAAATTAAAAGTTTTCTCTATTTTTTTACACCTTGTGACTTTGTTGTTTCCGAGTTAAATCCTTTTTGGGAACTTTCATGGGATAATCGCGCGCACGATTATATATATATATATATATATATATTATATATATATCTATATATATATATATTATTATATATATATATATAATATATATATATATATATATATATTATATATATATATTATCTATATATATATGTGTGTGTGTGTGTGTGTGTGTGTGTGTGTGTGTGTTTTGTTATTTTTGATGTGTGTGGGGTGTTGTAGTTCAGAGATATTCTTCACTTAGTTATATGTAGACTCATCCTAGCCTTATACCTAAGATATTAAAAATTTCTGTCGGTTTTTTCACTGTTACACAATAAAAGTATTTACACTTCATTCCCTACCTGCTTACAATACTAATAATAGTTTAAAGTAATGTACGCAGACCTATGCTACTTTAGTCAGTATTTTTTTTTTTCCATGTTCATTTTCTCGTATTTGATGTCGACCTCAGCAACCCGAGTGCAGCTTAGCTTGACCGTGAATTTTTAAAGAGAACTGGCAGTTCCGCTCGAATTTGTGCCACGTTTCAGACATATGCATAATTTTACATCCTCACCTAGTTTGGAAATATTGTGAGAGCTCTTAGTATTTGAAAAAGGAAAACTTATACATGCTGATTATTTAGGTCTTCGGTCCTAAGTGCATTCAAAAGCCAAACAAATTGATTGAGAACATTTGATATAGCAACGCGACGCACCACCCTTGCCCTGACCAACACGCCAAGCTATTTTCATATTTATTTTATTATTCTGCTGGCCGTGTTTTCCCCTCCCTCCTAATCGCACATGAGCAATAATTATTTTATGATGACGTTAGAAGTGAATAGTTCTTGTTGAGTTTTGCTTAGTAAAGTAATATAATGATGATAATAACCAGCATTCATTAGAGGGTATACATCAGCCAAGGCCATTCACACAGTAAATAAATATTCTTTATTATTAAATAGTTGTATTATGTAAAATAAACCATAAATATCTAGTCTGCTGTGAAGCATTTAATCCGACTGGAACTCCCATCTTTCATAAAGGAAGTGATGGTTTCAATGAAACAAGCTAATTTCCCCAAAAAATCATATTCTCGACATGCCATATGTTGAAAATATACTATACCAGGTTTCACCCAATTCAGCTTAACCGTTCTTGAGATATCTATCGAGACGCAAATAAACAAAAGGCAAAGAAAAAATAATATTCAGTTTAGGTCTTTCTTTCACGTAGCCTGCGTTACCTAGCTCAGAAAGGTAAGATAACTCATCAGAAATGCAATGGTTTCACATATTTCTCTCTCTCTCTCTCTCTCTCTCTCATATGTACGATCGTAAGTGGAGAAATGATTAATTGATTTAAATCACTTACAATAGTACGCACAGACTAGTAACGTGTAAGCCTTCACAGTTACAGCAAAACGGTCATGCTACGGAAGTTTGCGGTGTAGAAAGTATTACCGAGTGGATAGCTACCTCCGCGGCCGTGATCGTATAGTGGTTAGTACATTGCGTTGTGGCCGCAATAACCCAGGTTCGAATCCTGGTCACGGCACAAGGTAGGGTGTATTTTGTTTTAATGAATTGAAGAGCTTTTCATTTACATTGCCTAATTCAAAGAACATTGTTACAAGTCATCTGTTTGAACGATTGAACACTGAATGATTTCTTTAATCTTGCTGTTGCTGCTGTCGCCTTTACTGGTAAGCTATTGTCACATCAATATTGTAATATTGTGAATAACTTTTGAACCAAACGCGCATTGATAAAGGTGTTTTTTTTTATTTTTTTTATAATTTTTTTTTTTTTTTTAGAATTTTTTTTGGGGGGTTTTTTTTTTTTTTGGGGGGGGGAAATAATCACACTAAAAATTTCTTACAGATTAAAGCAAATCCATTTGCAGGCTGTTCAGACTTGTAATCATATACTAAGAGATCAGAAGCTTTATGTGGTGAAAGACATTCTTCGCTCCATTTCTTTATCCTACCTTTATCATGATTCTCCATTCACACACAGCTTGCATCTCACTTTTATGTTTCACGTCTACCCTTCCAAACACTGGGATATGAACACGTTGACACCCCGGAATTTTCCAGAAACAATTCCGTCTTGATCAACCCCCGGGCCATACGTCTTAATTGGCCTAGTGCTCTTGTGATCTCTTCCCACACGCTGGTTATTCAAAGGCTGAACGAATACAAAAGGAATCCAAGGTTTTCTGGTAGCTGCCTTAGATGTCAGGCCAAAGCTCATCTCTCTGTTTCTCGTGTTGATAGCCCGATGGTCAAGTCTTGATACCCATTGACACGTCCCAAGTTAAAAAATGCTTCAGATTTCAAAACTGCATCAATGTCATTCAGATTGTTTTAGTAATTTATGGTATCTGACTGTATTCCTTATTTCACTTCTCTAAGCCCGTTGCAAATTTGTTCAGTAAGTTTGCTAGTGCTACTGGGATATTTTTCAATGTTGGTAATTTTAAAGTTTTGGCACAAAACTTCGTTGTTCTAAGGAGTCTTGTGCTCTGTTTATTGTTCATCCACTCTGTCAGTGCTCATTAAATATGTTCATTGTGTACTAACTGTTGTTATTGATACATTCGGCAATCTTTTGCAACTAACAGCATTGTTTATTACCAGAAGTGTTTGTATCACTGGAATATAAAATGTAACACAGTATAAACGGCTAATGAACTGTCCTTAGTAAGACAGCATAGGTACATTGTTGTGAACATTGCATGATTCTTTAATATCTCTATAACCTTACATAACGTGCATCATCTGCTGGGTAAGCGGAAATCTATAATTTTGAGAAATGCAGGGATGTGTTCCTCCGTACGGCAAATTGCAAAGCTGGAAGTGTGCCATCTAAGGTACAAATGATTGTATTAAACAGTTGAACTGAATTTAAGTGACAAGTAAGAACTGATTTACTAAAACTGATTTGTTGATTCGCAAGAAACATTTTTCCTTCGACTCTGTCTAGAAGGATCAAGAATAGAATGCCTCTTTAATACATTTTTGCCAAAGGCTATAGATATTGTTATAATTAAGATAGGATGGTGAAGATTAGATTCAATCAATATCAATTTCACTTTAGCAGCATATATATTTTTTCTTAGTTACGCAAGACTTTGAATGCATAAAAGAATAACCGTAGGAGAAGTCTAATACCTGCTATGAACAGGATCCGAACCAGGATTACTGCAAGAGTCTAACAACTATTTGATTGTATTAAATGACAGCGGAGTTTATAGTTCTGCTGAAAAGAGATTGACTTAAAAAAAAAAGCCAAAGTTTATCAGTAGAGGCAGCTCCCGTTTATCGGCAGAAAACTTCCACGGCCTTTGCTATTTTGTGCACCTATACTTATACAGAAGTAACCCCTAACACAACACTGCGCCATTCGCCCCTTTAGCAAATACTCGCGCTCTTGTTTTCCGGACGTTGAAGCCCCTCTTCCCTCCGTCTATCCAGTCCAGTCCTCTTTAGGTCTTCCCTTTTCCCTCCTTCCCAGTACTTCCGAATTTGCCATTTTTTCACCAACCAGTCATTCTCCATTCTTTCCATTTAACTGAACCATCTCAGACACGTATGCTAGCTTTTACTAGAGTTTATCTTAGTAGAGGGCCAATGCCATCACCGTTGCAGTTTAGGCATTACTAAAGTTTCTTTGCAGCGTCCCTAAGACCCCCAGCTGTAACAACTTTTCATTACTTTTACTGTACCACCGTTCGTATTTGCTTTCTTCCAACTTACTTTCCACCATCTACTAACAATTGTTTTATAGTGCAACTGCGAGGTTGTCCATGTTATACTTTTTAAACCATTTTACTCTGAATTTCCCTTTTAGCGCTGAATGACTTCATAGGTCCCAGCGCCTATTTTGTGGCCTAAATTTCATATCCCCCATTTATTATCGTTCATAAACGGGATATTCTAAGACGAGATCTGATGATGTATCGGAAACGTCTGCTCTCTTCTATCTGCACTGATGATTTTCTTCAAAGCCGGGCCATTTTCAACCATGAACTAAATGGAGCCAAGCTAAGCCTTCCATCTGCCGTAACAAGGCCTCGACACATTGTATACCCTCTGTAAATTGATACTGAGTCACTATAATCACTCATCCTCTGGACCTACTCCTCATCAGTCTCTAATTTTCCTTGAATTTGTTCAGTTTTCTCTCTACTTACTCATTTTTCCCAAGATATTAAATGCTGACAGATTTATCCGGATATTAACAAATTTTATTCTTTAGCCAGTCCATATGTCAGAGGTAGTTAATAATATTTCCCCTTAGAGATATTTCATTCATCGCTCATGAGTGTATTAGTGTAGGTTTTGCGAAATCAAAGCCAAGACGTAATAATAACACAGGTGCTGTCACCTATGTTATGTGTGATATGCTGAAGAAGGATCTATCCGAATAATAGCAGATTACATAATTTTTTACATCTAGGACTAGATTATGAACTGTAATTAATATTTCAAAATCTTTGGTCATTACTTAGACAAACACCCCTCTCCTCATCTTCGACCGAGATCTTTCAGTTGTGTATTTATAGCATTTCATTTTGTTTCTGCAACTCGACATATTGTATGAACCAACTTTGATTGTGTTGAGCAAGATACAAGTACTTGCATTATTTGGGAATGTGCATTTTTTTTATCGTTTAATTTTATTGGGACGCATAACTTTTCTAGTAGTTCTCGTTCGGAATATACAGAGGATTTTTTGCTTTAAATGTACCACCGAATTAGTTTTCTATTTATTCTTCCTTTGTTTTCTTCTTATCCCTGGCATGGACAATTTGACCACCACGAATCTCTCACTCGAATTTTCTACTATATGGTTCCTGATTACCTGTTACTTATAATAATAATGGTGATAGCACTTTTATTTAGTTTTCAGTATGTGAAAGGCGTACTAAAATAAGGTGTCTAACCTTAAACATTGTATATTAGGTAGAAATAAAATTAAAAGTTGATATAATACCGAAGAAATAAATCACGAAACAAAAATTCTGATTCTTAACCTTTAACAGTAGTCTCAACCAATCCACTCCTCCTTCCCCCTTCCCCATTCCCCTCCCCTCTAAAAAAAAAAAAAAACTAATGGTGGCAGTAGGTATGACCATGGATGCATTATCAAAGCCATTTCCCAGCTATTTTAAGGAAGCCAGCAGTACCATCACTTTCTCAAAAACTTTGGATCGGTGGACTGCCAAATATATTGCGTCAAAACTATTTGCAACTTACATTTAGTTTCTGGTGCACGAGATGATGACTAGAAGCTTTTTTTTTTTTTTTTTTTTTATTTCACTTCGTGGTTTGTCTTTTAGTTGATTTGTAGACCTTGGTTTTCGGCAACTGAATAGCAGTGGCGCTTTGTTTGAGTAATTCCATCTTCTGTTACTGCACTGAGCAGTGAGGTACTTTCTTTTTAATGTCGCACTTTAATTATTTGCCGTATAATCTTTAGATCTACCGTAATGACCTATTATTTTGAGACATTCAGGTAACAATGAAGGACAGCTATAACTACTTTGTTATAGAATAATCGTTTCTACTCTTTTGAAATGGCTTATTGTAGTGTTCTTGAAGGATTTTCTTTCAAGCTAAGATCATTTTCATCTAACAAATTTAACTTAAAGGTACCAGGCTAAAGACCCGTGGAAAAGTCTTACTGTGTGCCGTGACCAGGATTCGAACCTGGGTTATTGCGGCCACAACGCAATGTACTAACCACTATACGATCACGGCCGCCGACAGCGCGACGAAAGCTGTAGCTCTACAGATATTGGCTATACCGCTGAGCTTGCAACGCCTAGCCAGACTCACTCTTACCCTTTGGACTCGCCCGTTATCAGTCAACCTCGTTCTCTGTTTATTTTCAGTCTCTCTCTCTCTCTCTCTCTTTGTGTTTTAGAAAAAGTATATTTCATCAGATTTACCCCGGTATACGTGAATTCGTTTCTTATGTAAAACTTACACCGGAAGGCCAAGGGAAACCACGAAGGATATATTTGTATTGTTTGTGGGTTTCTGTCAATATTTCACGTGATGTACAAGTTGAAAAGAGTTAAGAACAGTTTCCTCTGAGACCATTTGTTCAGTACTTGTTAAAGTTCATAGTAGATTTTTCTTGAGTAAAGGTTAAGAATTGAAGAAATGCTAACGTATTGGTTATTTTGCGGATAGTGTATGCCGAGAGACTTAAAATAGCAGTGCTGTTTTTTTTTTTTTTTTTTTTTTTTTTTTTTTTACTTTTTCTACAAAGTTTTTATATGTTCCCATCTGCAAAAGTGCTGGTTATGTTTGTTAATTTAAGAATGACTGTATGAAGAAAGTGTGGACGTAACTTTTTTCCTTGTTTAACCGCGTGAACATTTAGGTAATTATGGCACCTGTCTTTGTTTACGTTAGTCTGAGTACCTTCTTAACTCGTTTTATGTACTGGGCTAAAGATAAGTACATCTGCACTTTTGCAATGGCTCTTTCACGTTATAATTTCTTTTGCTCAAGGTCACCCGATTAAATGGTGAAAAATTTCAAATCTACTTGTATCAAGAAGTCATTTAAAGCTGAAGGGAACACACACGATCACACCAGGTTCGTTTGTTCCAGCATCGGCAAGGCTATTCCGTTGCCGTCGTGTAATTAAATCGAAGGTTCTGATTACGCCTTTTTCGGTCTCCTTTTATGACAGTTATTTTTTTCTGTAACAAATTCTCTCTCTCTCTCTCTCTCTCTCTCTCTCTCTCTCAATGAAAACAAGGCAAATTGAGCAGTGGGCGGGATGAGTAATACTTAGGGAAAAAAATCTGAATTGTAAACGAGAGTAAGATTATAAGCAAGTCCAGTGCGATGTGTAATGATATACGAAACAAGAAACTTGGTATTACAATAAACCAGCAAAAAATTTTGTTAGTTTGAGAAAGAAGTGAGAAAAAAGCTTCAAGAAGGATGTAGGGAGTCAGGTGGCAGGGTGGAGTGATAAGAGAGACGACAAAGAAAATGTGGTTTTGATGAAAGGGACATGGCTTAGACATAGCTTGGGAATATTTCACGTGATTTTTTCAGGTGGTCACCTACGGGCATCAGAAGAGTTAGATGGTTTTTTATACATACACACACATAGTATATATATTATATATAAGAGAGAGAGAGAGAGAGAGAGAGAGAGAAAGAAAATTTTTACGCACGACTTTTTCATTGAGGAGGTTAAGCCAGGATGGTACAGTTTCTGGTGTCTTTTCGTGTCTCAAGGTGAAGCTGCTAGCCCCACGCCCTTTTTCTTGACTAGCAGGCAATGAAATCCAGATACAGCTAAATGGATTGATGGGCAGTAGGTCAGGTGCAATAATATACAGACGTAGCAAAAATGAGTCTAGCACTGCATCGCTCAACCATGGGACGCGCTTGGGTGATTACCTGTTCCAAGGGAGGTTGATTAGATTGCCATATCCCTATACCATGTAATGTCGACGTGAACTGGCTCTCACAGGAAAGAAAGAAAGGTATTAAGAAATTAGTTTGGTCGGTAGAATTTCATACAAGATCGTCTTCATTGAGGTCATGAACAGGCACTGCATAAAAGAATGTCCACAGGTGAACAGGTGGTCGGTGGAAGAAATAACAAGTAGTCTGAATAAGTTTATAATGACAACAGTTGTTCAAAGGGGTGAAGTTGTCTCTTTCCTCTGGAGCAGGATGAAAATAGTGATTCCTGTTTCTAAACAGAAAAAGAAGTGTAGGTAAAAAAGACAACAATACATTTAGACACCCTTAAACACCAAGTCTAAAAGAATTTGTAGGAAGATGGTCTGTTCATGATGCTCTAATAGTTTTCAAGTTGCGAGTCATCCTGAGAGCAAGAAGAGCAAAGTTCCGAGTTCACTGCGAAAAATATATTGGTAGAGGAAGCCTTAACTATCACTTGAAATGTACTGGAATGTGTTCGCTAGGATTGAAACAGAACCATGACTATGGAGAGGGACTCAGCGCTAAACTGTACTCGTTTGATGGCACATTAAATGAATGCATTTTCATTCGGTCATGAAGAGTACTGTATTTAAACACTTTGAGGCCTGCGAATGTTGCATCATGATGTCTTGACTACATTATATCAATGGCCGTTTTCGTTTGCAATTTTTTTCCCGACACGTTTATATTCGCTTTTCTGTTGCAGATTACACAGTAGCATATTCTGCTTTGGGTATTGATCTCACTTTGATCACTGTGGACTGCCGGTCACTCGTGTATTCATGCCAGGGACGCCCTTTGTGCCGGATATTTATGACTATCACACCCATTATATCATATTAATTAATTTTCCCCCAAAGTTATGTTAATTATGCGGACCTTGCTTCGCTGCATATTGCTTTTGGGGTTAGAACGACGTCGATGGTCAAGAAAACCTCCTGGTTACAGAATACGGAAGGATGGAAAGAGTCTAGGGACTGATCGATGTTTATGAGAGAGATCGCCGTACCTGATTTAGCGTCGCCGGAAATGGATGAGTCCGAGTTGAAGGCAATTGTCTCTTTTGGGGTTTTGTTGGGTATGATTTCACCAGGTGCCGCGCTACATGTTCTCAGTTAGGTACGCCTGGTTAGTTTAGTTTCAATTTCTATGAAAATTCTGTAGGGAAATCAAATTAAAACTTAAGCCTGTAACATATGAAAGTCCAATTACTTCATAGGTATTATACAGGGTGATCAAAAAGTCCCTGTGCACCTAATTGGTAAGTGACAATGAATGAATAAGTGTTTCGCCTCGTCGCAAAAGTTTGACAAGGAATGATTATCATAATCGATGATTATAGATGTGACGCCAGTTCAGATGACTAACCCAGTCAATCGCTCTTTTCAACAGTTTCCAAGAGTTACTCGTGCTCAAAGAAAGCTGCTTACAACAGAGAGAGAGAGAGAGAGAGAGAGAGAGAGAGAGAGAGAGAGAGAGAGAGAGCAACCAAGTCATTATACAGGGTGATCAAAAAGTCCCTTGCCACCTAATGTTCTATGACACGACACTTGAGTGGCAGCATAACTGTTAATTAAGACCTGAAATAAAATGAAATGTAAACTATTAATATTTATAATGTTTTTATTAAGGATCAAACAGCAGAATAATAAAATAGATCTTAAGGGTTATGCTGCCACTCAAGTGTTGTATCATAAAACATTAGGTGTACAGGGACATTTTGATCACCCTGTATAATGACTTGGTTGCTCTCTCTCTCTCTCTCTCTCTCTCTCTCTCTCTCTCTCTCTCTCTCTCTCTGCTGTTTCTTTGAGCACGAGTAACTCTTGGAAACTGTTGAAAAGAGCTATTGACTGGGTTAGTCATCTGAACTGGCGTCACATCTATAATCATCGATGATGATAATCATTCCTTGTCAAACTTTTGCGACGAGACGAAACACTTATTCATTCATTGTCACTGACCAGTTAGGTGCAAAGGGACTTTTTGATCACCCTGTATAATA